>NC_059301.1:11860548-11880548 GCF_017591435.1 Portunus trituberculatus
GTTTGTGTAGCCTTCATAGCTCAGTGGCTAGAGCGCTGGTCTAGTAAACCAGAGGCCGGGAGTTCGATCCTCCCTGAAGGCAAGTGGTCTCATCTGTTTTTTAGTGGCCGCCACTCCGTCACACGCTCCGCCTCGGAAGTAATTTACGTGTAATAATAATAATAGTGTAACATTGCGTGCTTTGGGGTCCGAGGGGTCTCCAAGCGCACGGGTTCGAATCCTGTCCATGGTCCGAGTGTAGGTTGGGCTTCCTCACTCCGAGCAACGGTTTCCTAGCGGGTGGACTTTGAGATAGGAGGTGCCAGAAATTCTCGTGAAAAGCCCACATGGTATAAATAAAAAAAGAGAGAGAGAGAGAGATTTATCGACAATAAGTACCTTCATTCAATTACTCACTCTAACACACACACACACACACACACACACAGCAAGAGGTGTTGAGGAGGGCGATGACAGCTTCCCTACCCACCCCCGACCCACCCAAGGCCAAGGTCGACACTTATTAACGCAGTCATATTTTGTTGCTGGTGTTAATTAATGACAAACTACGGACGGCAACTTCTATAAAGCGTGTTCATTAAATAACTAACATTTCTATTACATTAACCACCACCTCTCTCTCTCTCTCTCTCTCTCTCTCTCTCTCTCTCTCTCTTGTGCTTTTTTCCTGTTTCATTCTGTTTATATTTCCTTTTCTCTCTTTCTCTATTTATGTTTCCTTGTGTGTATTATGAACATTGTATTGTTAGTTGGGGTCATTCTCTCTCTCTCTCTCTCTCTCTCTCTCTCTCTCTCTCTCTCTCTCTCTCTCTCTCTCTCTCTGTCGACCTTGAGACGGTATGGCAGACGCGGCCACTCAGACACTCAGACGCTCAGACACACACTCCAAGTCTCACCAAGCACCGTGGCCGCAGCGCTCCTCACCTCACACACCGCCATATTCAGAAACGCTTCCCTCTCTCACCGTGACCATTTTCAAAGACCACAGAGACGATTAGCCGAGTTCCGAAGAGTATTTTTTCCTGTTGATAATGCAGGAAACTTGTTAACACGTCATTAGAGTTACAGATATATCCTTAATCCCCTTCGGTACTGGGACACATTTTTACCATGAGTTTTGGGTATGAAGAGACAGATTTATTGACATTAAGAAGGGTTTATAGCGAGCAGGAGATTAATGGCCACAGTCTTCACTATTTCAATCCCTACATGAGTTTCTGAAGCTGCATAAAATCACCAAATAGTAAGTAGAATGAATATGGAAACGCGTCATGGTACTGAAGGGGTTAGAAATCAGTGTCTCTTCATCTAGAGTCCTTTGAAAATAGTGAAGGTGCTGTGAGGCGCGGAAGTGTGTCAGAATATGGACCTCAACACAGCCAGATCTGTCGCCCTTACCAGGTTTCACAATAACCTCTAAACTCACACTAACGCTAATACTAACACTAACACCCACTTTAACAGTCTAACGCGGCCATCACTCTCTCCTCTACAGCTCGCGGTTCTCAACTCTTTCATTTCTTCACCTTTATCCATTTTCTTTCTTTTTCTTATCCTATTTTTTTTTTACTGTTTTGTTATTTTTTTTTCTTTAGTTTCATCTTTCCCGCCACCGATGTCTCTTCCTCCTTTCGCTTTCTCTATTCTTTTTTTTATTTTCTTCTTCCGTTTCTTCTCTTTTTTTTTATCTTGGGTTTCTTCTTTTTCTTCCTTTTTCTTTTTTTCTTCTTTTCCTCTCCTTTGTTTTTTTTTCATCGTCTTCCTCTATTTCTTCCTCCTTGTCTTCTTCCTCCTCCTCCTTCTCCCCTTCCTCAACTTCCTCCTCCTCCCCGTCCTCTTTTTCGCTTGTTACCTTTTTACTTTTCTCTCTCCTGCTTTTCTTTTTCTTCCTCCTCCTCCTCCTCTTCGTTTTTCTGTTCCTTTTTTTCATGCTTTTTATCGCTCTTGCCTTTTCTTAATCCTTCCACTTTCTCCTCCTCTTCCTCTTCTCTTTCTCCTTCCTCCTCCTCCTTCTCCTCCTCTCTCCTCCTCCTCCTTCTCCTCCTCCTCCTCCTACGCATCAGGTTTCACGATTTTCCAGTTACTCGGTGAGACGTCTGGCTTTTGGTAGCAGTCCCCCCCACACCCCTTCTCCCACTCCTCCCCTCTCAAACCCCACTCCCCTTCCTCTCTTTCCCCATCCCTCCCTCCTTTCCCCCTTTTCTCACACCTCACACTACACCCAAACAACACCTTACCACCTTCGCACCCCTAACCTAAACCCTACACCGAACACCCACACGCAACACCCACACCCTCGCTTCTATCTCCATCCTATTATGAGTGTGCGCCGCAAGCATGACCAAATGGAACACCTACATACGTGCACACATCACCTTTGTTTGTCCAGCATGCAATACACGCGTCATTCCTTACTGGGGCGATGTGATGGAGGAGTTTCTAAGTGCCTTAAGGGATGTGACAAAGCGAGGAGTTAAAGCACAAGAGGTCCTTAAGGTTAGTAATCAGCCAGGCAGCAACGGAGGGGCTCTACAGTAGAAGTGAAAGGATTGAAAAGGTATTGGTAGGTGATGGGCTAAGTGGTCGTGTTTTGTCTCAGTGGGTGAGTTAGTATAGGGTGCTTTAGCCTCTTCAGTATACCATGACGCGTTTTTCATATTCGTTCTGCGTACTGTTTGGTGATTTTATACAGCTTCAGAAACTTATGTGTGGTGGGTTAAAATAATGAGGACTGTGGCCATCTTCTGTGACCTCCATAAAGCCTTCCTAACGTCAATAAAGTGGTTTAATTCTACACAAATCTGGAGGTAAAAATGTGTCTCAGTATTGAAGGAGTTAATGAGAGATGATTACAGGTGTGTTTATGGACGAGGATGATAAGTGGGGAGGATAAACAAGCCACTCCTTTATTGTAGCTTCTCTTGTAATGTTTCTTTATGATACTAGTGTGTCTATTTTCCACGCAACGCTGACTTTTAACTCCCTCACTGCGACATGCAACAATTCACAGCAGAAAAAATAATGTATGAAATCTTTAAAACCCCTTACGAGACAAAAATAGATGAAAAAAAGAGCACATTTTGCAGTTTCGAGCCAGTATAATGTTTGGAGATGGCAGCAAAGCGAGAAGAAACGTCCTAAAGTGGTTAGTGATTAAGGGAACATGTAACAAAATAGCAGTGAGTGGGTCAAGGCGTCACACTGGAGGAGAGAAGTGAACGCTAGCTGCATATCATCCTGGTATTACCCTCCTCCATCCTTCACACTGCGCTGAACACACACACCAAAGCAGGGAAGAAGGCAGGCAGGCAGGCAGGCAGGCAGGCACGCAGGCAGACAGGCAAACGGAGAGGCGAAGCGAGTCAGGCACATTTCAGTCACACAAAAAAGAGGGGAAGCATTGCCATTTTTTCATGTGCTGCAAATATCTAAGGAGTCAAATTCTGCGCTCAAAACCTGAAACCTTTTAAGTGAGAGGTGAGGCAGGTGTGTGTGTGTGTGTGTGTGTGTGTGTGTGTGTGTGTGTGTGTGTGTGTGTGTGTGTGTGTGTGTGTGTGTGTGTGTGGAGGGAAAGAGCAGGTGGTGTGGGTGAGTGGGGTTTACAGCACGCACACACGCACACACACACACACACACACACACACACACACACACACACACACACACACACACACGTGCCTCAACTCTCACTTTAAAGGTTTCAGGTTTTGAATGCAGAATTTGACTCCCACATGAAAAGATGGCAATGCTTCTGTCGTTTTTTGTGGGTGGTAGTGGTGGTGGTGGTATCATTGCTAGTGCTGCTACTACTACTATTACTACTATTACTGCTACTACTTCTACTGCTACTACTACTACTACTACTACTACTACTACTACTACTACTATTACTACTACGTCTTTCTATAGCCATACGTATATCTTTCCATCTGATAAACAAATGAATGAAGAAAAGAAAGATAAAAAAAGAAACGAATAAAGGAAAAAAATAAGAAAGAATGGGAATGGAAGAAATAAAAAAAGAATAAGGAAAATACAGTAATAAAAAGAGAAAAGAAAGAAAGAAAAGAAAGAAAGGAGAAAAATGAAAGAGATAAAAAGAAATGAGATCTTGCCAAAAATACATTCACCACCACATTGCACTACATTCACACACACACACACACACACACACACACACACACACACACAGAAGCAAGCCACACTGACAGTTGTGCGTCTTTCCCCAGTCAGGCGTAGAGGCGTAACTTTGCTTGGCGCGTGTGTGCATCTCCTTTTATCTCCCCAACCGACGGATCTATTAACCGCTCGGGCCGCTGGCGAAGTTCCCAACTCTTCCGTGTCTCGTAAACCCAACAAAAAACGTACCTGAAGAACTGCCGTCGCTCCGCCCACCTTGTTTACCCGTGCAGATTAGAGTACCAACCTGCCTATCTGCCTCCCTGCCTCCCTGCCTGTCTGCCCGCTCTCCCCCCTCAAGTTACTCATAAGCCAGTCCGGGCCGCGCCAGGTACCGCTCACCACTGTTTGTTTTGCATGAATAGCGGTCATAATATCTCGCAGCGCCTTGGCTTCTCGTAAGGATTGGTTTAAAAGTTTATGGAAATGATTGGTCGGGTAGTTCATAGAGTGTGTTAAAGATTGCGGAATGTTTGTTATGCTTTTACTGGAATTATGAAAAACATCCTTCACAACTTCTGAGTGTTTCACCTGGTATAGTGTTAAACATAGGGGAATACTTGTTGAGATACCAGCTGAATTACGAAAACACACTTGAAAACCACAATTACTTTCATTACCGCACTGGAATCATATAAAAAAAGAAAAAAAAAACTTTGAAGCCCTAGAATCATTAAAACCACAATGACTTCCGCCAGAGTCTTTTAACCCCTTCATTACTGGAACGCATTTTTACCTTGAGTTTTAGGTGTAATTAGACGATTTATATGACATTAAGAATGGTCTATGGAGGTCAGAAGATTAATGGCCAGAGTTTTCACTATTTTAATCCCCGACATAAGTTTCTAAAGCTGTATAATATTGCCAAATAGTAAACAGAGTGAACATGGAAACGCGTCATGGTACTAAAGGGTTTTAAGAGTGTCAAAACTTTGTTAATTAAAGTGTCATTTGAATCATAAAAACACCCTTGCTTTATAGCACTAGTAACTTACACTACAGCTAGGTAAAAATTAGAAAAAATCTCTTAATTACCAATAGAGTCATGCCCTTAAAAAAAAAAAAACGCCAATAACCTCTATAGTCTATTATAACCTATTAAGAATTCATAAAACTTTATGTAGCTATCAATAGAATCATGAAAATACCCTTGAAAACACCAATAAAATCATTAGCCGCTGTTAAGAGTATAAAAATCTTACTATACCACCACTAGAATCCAGGAAAGACATAAGATTGAGTTTATGAATGTTCTACTGATGGAACTCGCAGAAGGATAGAAAGAGATTGGTGGATCTGGTCAAATTGGGTAATGACAGACAAGGATGGCGCTGCGTGGTCTCCAACGTCACTTGAATGGCAATCCGAACGAACGAAGAATCATGAATGCCCTTGAAAACCCAATAATTTCTACTTCTTCTTCCTCCTCCTCCTCTTCTTCTTCTTCTTCTTCTTCTTCTTCTTCTTCTTCTTCTTCTTCTTCTTCTTCTTCTTCTTGTTCTCCTTTTCCTTGTTCTTCTTGTTCTTGTTCCTGTTCATGTTCTTGTTCTTGTTCTTCTCCTTCTTTTTGTTTTTCTCCTTGTTGTTTTTGTTGTTGTTGTTGTTGTTGTTGATTGTTCTTCTTCTTCTTCTTCTTCTTCTTCTTCTTCTTCTTCTTCTTCTTCTTCTTCTTCTTCTTCTTCTTGTTGTTGTTGTTGTTGTTCTTCTTCTTCTTTTCTTTTCTTCTTCTCCTTCTTCTTCTTCTTGTTCTTCTTCTTCTTCTAATTCTTCTTCTTTTTCTTTTAACCTATCCTGCTTTGTATCGCTTTGTAGATCGCCACGTCTTCTTTCGTCATCTATCACTTAAAACCTCTTAAAACCAGCGAATCCTCGTAAACCAACATGAAAGCCCCACTGAAAACATTAGTAACTTCCACCAAAACCTGTTAAAGTGAGTCAAGATGAAGCAACCAAGCGTAAAGAGGAATAGCTACCATCCGAAGAAGAGGTTGTGTTCCTTCCTTTAAATGGCACTAAGCAATTCGCTTTCCAGATAAAGTAACAACACGTATTTGGGCATAAATGATTTGCTGATCTCGGTGAAGTGTTCGTAAATCCGTCACTGCCTTGCCTCGATTGGAAGAACAAGCTAGGGAAAGTTGTAGGAGTTTGCAAAGGGTTTGTTTTATTGTCTTAACCCCCTTCAGTACCACGACAGGTTTCCATAGTCATTCTACTTACTATTTGGTGATATTCTACAACTTCAGAAACTTAAGGGGTGGATTGAAATAGTGAAGACTGGCCATTAATCATCTGATCTCCATAGACCCTTCATAATGTAAGTAGAATCGTCTAATCATACCCAAAACTTGCGGTAAAAATGCGTCCCAGTACTGAAGAGGTTAAGGATGGTTTACTAATTCTGCGCCTTTAAAGAGAAAGAAACATCAGTGAAAACTTAACTCAACTAATTAGGATAAAGTTGTGTTACTCCTTTTCTTCATTGCACTTAAGACGTCCAGTAACAGCTTCAGAAACTCAAGTGGGGATTAAAATAGTGAAGACTCTGGCCCATTAATCTTCTGACCACCATAGACCCTTCCTAATGTCAATAAAATCGTCTAATCACATCCAAAACTCCTTTTTCTTCTCTACACTTAAGACCTTCAGTACCATGACACGTCTTTATATTTATCCTGCTTACTGTTTGACGATTATATACAGCTTCAGAAACTCAAGTGGAAATTAAAATGGTGAAGACTCCGGACCACTAATCTTCTCACCTCCATAGACCCTTCCTAATATCAATAAAGTCATCTAATCACACCCAAAACTCAAGGTAAAAATGTGTCTCAGTACTAAAGGGGTTAATACGCTGCTGTGAAAATTTGCGGAGTTTAGAAGTGTATTTTCATGATTTTAATAATACACTAACAATTCTGCACCAATAATAGACTAAAAAAATGAGAACTTACCTTTATCATTTTTGTGGCCTGTGTATATAGGGTTTAAGAAAAGCCAGAATGAGAAGGAAGAGTGTTTGATAAGATTATTGGGCTCAGATCTTCACTATCGGCATCAGTAACCTTCGTCATCAGCAAACCACCAACCAAACACCGCAGCACCGTGCTTTGGAAGGCGCGGCGCGGACTTATGAAGATGTGTTTGCTTGTTTTAGAGTTGGCATATTAGGAGCGGCCTTTCTGAAGCTCTGTGTGTGTGTGTGTGTGTGTGTGTGTGTGTGTGTGTGTGTGTGTGTGTGTGTGTGTGTGTGTGTGTGTGTGTGTGTGTGTGTGTGTGTCATCTGAACGTTCTATCACACGCTCCTACACACACACACACACACACACACACACACACACACACACACACACACACACACACACACACACACACACAGGTCGAATGTCTATCCAATAAGGGAATACATCACTCTGGCCAGATGAAAGATTTGGTAAAGTTATCCAATTCTTTTTGTCCAACCTAACACCCACTCTCTCTCTCTCTCTCTCTCTCTCTCTCTCTCTCTCTCTCTCTCTCTCTCTCTCTCTCTCTCTCTCTCTCTCTCTCCTTCCTTTCTTCCAAATTTACTTCGCTTTCTCATGTCAACCTTTCATTTCTCACTTTAACACAATTCGTATCAAGTTTCCTTCCCCACATGTCACTTGTAAGATCGCCCCTTACCTGAGCAAAAAAAAAATTTTCTCTCTCTCTCTCTCTCTCTCTCTCTCTCTCTCTCTCTCTCTCTCTCTCGAACGTATTTCCACTTCCTCCCTCCTCTCACCTCGCTTTTTTTTATTCTCGTTTCCTTTCCTTTCCTTTCCTCCTTCTCCTCCTCCTCCTCCTCCTCCTCCTCCTCTTTCTTCTTATCATTGTAGTTACTCCTTATTTGTTTTCTTTTTTTCTATTTACCATCTTTACAATGCTGGTATTCTTCCCTAATCTACTACTACTACTACTACTACTACTACTACTACTACTACTACTACTACTGCTCCTACTACTACTCTTGGTGCTTCTGTCATCTTTCCTGCCCCTTCCCCCGTCCTCCTCCTCTTCTTCTTCCAACTCCTTATCATCACTATCATCACCATCAACAACAACAACAACAACAACAACAAAGTCACGGAGATGGCGTTACATACGAGTATTAACATCTTACTGCTCTCTCTCTCTCTCTCTCTCTCTCTCTCTCTCTCTCTCTCTCTCTCTCTCTCGTGGCGTTGAGCGTGACGTAGCGCAGACACACACACACACACACACACACGAGAGTTGATAAGTGACGGTGGCTCAGTTTAATGTATGTATGTATGTATATATGTATGTATGTATGTCAATTAAATTCTATCTAGCTATGAACCACGGAAGGAACAGAACTCAGTGTTGGAGAGACAAATGGACTGTGTGTGTGTGTGTGTGTGTGTGTGTGTGTGTGTGTGTGTGTGTGTGTGTGTGTGTGTGTGTGTGTGTGTGTGTGTGTGTGTGTGTGTGTGTGTGTGTGCGAGGGTTACTACGGGCTAACAAGGTATCAAGGGGTTATCGCTCTGAAAGTGGATAGTAAAGGCGATCTTGAAGGTGTAGAGTGACGCGGAGGAAGGGAGAAGGCTAGACTGGCGAGTGTGAGGGAGGGGGTGATGGTGGTCAGCCGCAGATCTCTCTCTCTCTCTCTCTCTCTCTCTCTCTCTCTCTCTCTCTCTCTCTCTCTCTTCGCAGCATGGCAAACTAGAATTTTAAAAAAAGTACCGCAAATCCCAACACTATTTTAAGCATCCAAGTCCCTTATTCTGAAACTCTTCGCTCTCACAACAGGACAATTTTCGTACACCACAGAGAAGATTAGCAAAGGTTCTCACGAGTGTCTCTCCCGTTAATAGTGTGAAATGCTCGTTCATCTGTCATTATAACAGTAAAAGTCACCTAACAAAACAGATTAACTTTAACTAGGGACCTTTCTTGAGCCGTCTTTTGCAGCGTGGAGGTGATTCAGTGGTGGTGTGGTCAGCGGGGAGTCCCAAACCAAGAGGAGATCAGTTTAATTTGTCATCTGTCAAGCCTCACCACCTGTACAGCCAGTAAATAAAGGATGTACACTCAGGAATTATGATCTTTAGTGTAGATTCCCGGCACAAGTGAAAGCTTGGTTAGTAGTGCCTGTGCGTGTGTGTATGTGTGTGTGTGTGTGTGTGTGTGTGGGAGGTAAGGGACGTTTCTCCGTGTGTGTGTGTGTAATTCACTGTTTGATCTGCTGCAGTCTCTGACGAGACAGCCAGACGTTACCCTACGGAACAAGCTCAGAGCTCATTGTTTCCGATCTTCGGATAGGCCTGAGACCAGGCACACACTACACACTGGGGCAACAAGGTCACAACTCCTCGATTTACATCCCGTACCTACTCACTGCTAGGTGAACAGGGGCTACACGTGAAAGGAGACACACCCAAATATCTCCACCCGGCCGGGGAATCGAACCCCGGTCCTCTGGCTTGTGAAGCCAGCGCTCTAACCACTGAGCTACCGGGCCGTGTGTGTGTGTGTGTGTGTGTGTGTGTGTGTGTGTTAGATTAGAGATGGTCAAGCCACATTTTGAAGGATAAATAACTCGAGGTACTTACACAAACAACATTATCTTCCTCACAAGTCATATACAATCCCTTCACACTCTTCTGTGCTTCACCTCCACTATTTTAAGGCTTTTATTCAAAATCACCCTAGTTTTTTAAGGTATTCTTATAGTTCTAGAGGCAGCGTGACAAGATTTCTATATTATTAACTGGAGAAACACTCTTTTGAAAACCCCGCTAGTCATCTTTGTGGTCTTGAGAAATAGCCGTGGTGAGAGAGCAAAGCGTTTCTGAACACGGGCCAAACTATCAACACAATCCCAGTAAACACAAGGAGTTCCAGACTTTGAACGTCAGGACACAGTAACAACTCGCTATCTCACCAATTCACCAACGCTCTTCCCTGACCCACACAAAATCGCACGCTAAGGCTTTCTGTGTTTAACTTTTCTTTCACCTATCGCCGTGTTGCCCGAGGTACAATTTCGAGCACAAAAAAACACACAAAAACACACATTATCCTCGATGTAGGATAAACAGGAAGGGAGGAAGGGAGAGGGGGAAGGGAGGGAGGGAGAGTCAGTGAGAGAGGCAGACCAAGGAGCAAAATAAGCAGGAGGAAAAGAGAGTATGAGTAACCCCCAAAAAATAGAGGAAGGGAAGGAGGAAAGGGAAGGAAGGGGACGTGGAAGGAAAGGAAGGGTGAAAGAAGGAGGAGGAGGAGGAGGAGGAGGAGGAGGAGGAGGAGGAGGAGGAGGAGGAGGAGGAGGAGGAGGAGGAGGGAGAGGAAGGGATGGAGAGAGGTAGGAAGGGAGGGAAACGATATCTTTATTGTGGTTTCAGAGAGGAGGAGGTTGTCTGCTGATATGATGAGTAGGGGGGAGGACGTGGAGCATGAGAAAGGAACTGGGAGGAATAAGGAGAAAGAGAGAAAGTGAGAGAGTAAAGAGGGAGACTATCGAAGGAGCAAATGAGATTGAAGGAGACTGCGAGAGACAGAAAAAAAAAAGAGAGAGGAAGGGGAATGAGAATGAGGAAAGATTAGGGAGTGAAGAGTGAGAGGTGAGCAAGGGAGTGTAGACGGCCGTTAGGGAGGGAGAGAGGGAAGGCGAATGGCGTGAAAGAGTGGGTGTGGTGAGAGAAGCGACGGGGTGCGGGAGTGAGGGAAGGATGAAAGAGGGGGAGGGAAGGAGAGGTAAAGAACGGCACAGATACTAATACTACAGATCTTTGTTACGTGCTGTCTATGCTACAATGAGATCCTGAGCACATTATTGGTCCGTATCAACCCCTTCAGTACTGGAACGCATTTTTTACCTTGAGTTTTGGGTATGATTAAAGGATTTTATTTACATTAGGAAGGGTCTATCGAGGTCAGAAGATTAATGGTCAGAGTCTTCACTATTTCAAGTTTTTGAAGCTGTATAAAATCACCAAACAGTCACCAAACTGAATATGGAAACGCGTTATGGTACTGAATGGGTTAAGAAACGGTTTGCTTTCTCCTCATGACTAACTAATCTTCAAGGCCACAGATATAATTAGCCGGGTTACCAACAGTGTTTCTCCTGTTGATAATGCGGGAATCTTGTTAACCCTTCAGTACTGAGACATTTTTACTTTGAGATTTGTGTACGATTAGACCATTTCATTTACATTAGGAAGGGTCTATGGAGGTCAGAAGATTAATGGCCACAGTCTTCATTATTTTAATCCCCCACACGACCTAATGAAGCTGTATAAAATCACTAAAGGATAAGCAGAATGAATACGGAGAAGGGTCACGGTACTGAAGGGGTTAATGTGTCACTAGGAGCATAAAACACACACACACACACACTTAGAAACTCATGCCACTTCAATTAGAACCTTCTGAAAGTAGTGAAGGTGTGGACTATATAATCTCAATCTCTCTCTCTCTCTCTCTCTCTCTCTCTCTCTCTGATATTGATACAAGAAAGGGAGCAAAGATGAACAAGATGAGAGAGAGAGAGAGAGAGAGAGAGAGAGAGAGAGAGAGAGAGATGGGGAACGGGGGGTGACGGGTCTACTACAACAGCACCTTTACATAAACAGGATGATGAGCTGAAAGTTACGCGCGCCATCAAGTCTCGTTCCGCGTGCCCGTGTCTTCAATGCCGCGCCTCCCACAGTTGTTATGTATGTAGGTAAGTGCACAGTGAATCACGCAGGAACACAAAGGAAGCACAAACTCCGTCAGACTGTTGTTGTTATGTACCAGGTTGTTTGGCATAGTAGGTGCTGAATATACGGACTTTCTCTTTCTGTATTTTCCTTCAGTACTGGGACTCATTTCTACCTTGAGTTTTGGGTATGATTTGACGATTTGTTTACACCATGTGGGCTTTTCACGGGAATTTCTGGGCTAATGGGGATACTTTTTGGGATATCTCCTAGGAAACCGTTGCCCCGAGTGAGGAAGCCCAATCTAAACTCGGACCGTGGACAGGATTCGAACCTGTGCGCTTCGAGACCCCTCGGATCCCAAAGCACGCATGGTCCCACTGTACCACGGCGGCCTTATTTAGATGGGGATGATTAATGGCCTCAGTCTTCACTATTTTAATCCTCACATAAGTTTTTATGGAGCAGTATAAATTTACTAAATAATAACCAGAATAAATATGAAAACGCGTCTTGTTATTAATGGGGTTCATTTTACCAATAGCTTGTCTTATAGAAGATCTCATGTTCGCAATAAAATAAATAAATAAATAGATAAATAAATAAAAAACAAGAAAGAACATAGAAATACACAAACCGACAGGGAGACAAAGGCGGAGAGACAGACAAAGAGAGGAGCACGCTGGGGAACTAACGGACAAACAAACAGACAGACAGACAGACAGACAGAAAAACAGACAGACAGGCCTATGAAAAGAAAGGAAGACAGACAAAGACAGACAGGTGGAAGGACAGTCTAGTGAAAGGACAGACAAACAGACAGACAGACAAAGACATGCAGAGACTGATGAATATATTCTTAAAAACTACAAATATACAGACAAACGAACAAATAGATATACGAACAGATAGATACGCAAAGAAAAACAGACGAAGAGACAGCAAAACAGACATATAAAGTCGGACAGACAGACAAACAGACAGACAGACAAACACATAGGCACAGAAATGGACAAATCCCTACAATGTGCAATTCACGACTCAGATAAGACAACGACAACAATACTCATGTTTGATCTTATCCACCCGTTGTTCTTCCACTTTCCTCCCTCCCTCTTAATCCTTTCCTCCTCCTCCTCCTCCTCCTCCTCACCTAGCACTCTTTACGTACTCCTCCCTTTTCCCCATAATCTTCCACTCCCTATTCTTCTCTCCTCCGTCCCTTCCCTGCCCTTCCTCTTATCCTTCTTAACGCGCTTCACACCAGACGTGGGTGGCGAGAAGGGGCGAAGGAGGAGCAGCAGAGCGTAAGGAAAGAGCACACACACACACACACACACACACACACACACACACACACACACACAGGGTCGTTCATTGCACTGCCCCCCTCCCTCCCCTCCTCTCCCTTCCCACCAACTCAGTTTACTTCTCTCACAAATAAAGAGAGACAGTAATGTGTTCTGGTCCAACATTTTCTCTCTCTCTCTCTCTCTCTCTCTCTCTCTCTCTCTCTCTCTCTCTCTCTCTCTTTGTACGTGTTATTTTTTTAGGGAGCTGCTCTCTCTCTCTCTCTGTGTGTGTGTGTGTGTGTGTGTGTGTGTGTGTGTGTGTGTGTGTGTGTGTGTGTGTGTGCAATTCACCTCGGTCGCCTGCTGATCACCCAGCCAGTCTTCCCCATTACGGAGCGAGCTCAGAGCTCATAGACCGATCTTCGGGTAGGACTGAGACCACAACACACTCCACACCGGGAAAACGAGGCCACAACCCCTCGAGTTACATCCCGTACCTATTTACTGCTAGGTGAACAGGGGCTACACGTTAAGAGGCTTGCCCATTTGCCTCGCCGCGCCGAGATTCGAACCCGGCCCTCTCGATTGTGAGTCGAGCGTGCTAATCACTACACTACGCGGTGTGTGTGTGTGTGTGTGTGTGTGTGTGTGTGTGTGTGTGTGTGTGTGTGTGTGTGTGTGTGTGTGTGTGTTTTCGTAAAAGAAATGTGAGTAGAATAATTCGATAATGATGATCATGATCACGAAAAGGAGAAGAAGAAGAAGAAGAAGAAGAAGAAGAAGAAGAAGAAGAAGAAGAAGAAGAGAGGAGGAGGAGGAGGAGGAGGAGGAGGAGGAGGAGGAGGAGAAGGAGGAGGAGGAGGAGGAATAAGAGAAACATAACCTCAAAATTATTTATACAAGAAGTTTAAATAGCAAAAAATACATATAGGATTCAGAGAGAGAGAGAGAGAGAGAGAGAGAGAGAGAGAGAGAGAGAGAGAGAATGGTAGGGGGGAAGGCTCCAATTGCACCAGTCCCGCTTTCCTTTCTTCCTTTCTCTCTCTCTCTCTCTCTCTCTCTCTCTCTCTCTCTCTCTCTCTCCATAACTCACTTTTCAATTTAAGGGGCTAATTCTGAAGCACAAGAGAGGGGCGACAAGGACACGGATAGAAATGCATTAGAGAGAGGAAATAATAGAAGTAGTAGTAGTAGTAGTAGTAGTAGTAGTAGTAGTAGTAGTAGTAGTAGTAGTAGTAGTAGTAGTAGTAGGAATGAAAAGTGTGAAATTGTGGTATGGGAATGGATTAGGTTAAGTTAGGTCAGGTTAAGTTAGGTTAGATTAGGTTAGGTTAGGTTAGGTTAAGTTAGATTAGGTTAGGTTTGGTTAGATTGGGTTAGGTTTGGTTAGGTTGGGTTGGGTTGGGTTGGGTTAGGTTAGGTTAGGTTAGGTTGAGTTGGGTTGGGTTGGGTTGGGTTGGATTAGATTTCATTAGCTGAGGTGTATTTTGGGTGTGGCAGGGAGTGAAGGTAAGGTGAACAGGCAGGAAGTAGAGCAGGTGCGGAAGTGAGAAAAGAAAAAAAAGACGTATGGTTCTATTAGTAGACTCTCTCTCTCTCTCTCTCTCTCTCTCTCTGACTCACACACGCACCCGGCCGCACTCTCCAAGGCAAACACGCAACAAACACAAACCCACATAAACACCTCCGCTGCATTATGATTCGCCGTTTATTTACCCATGGACGTCAACAGCACAACGCGCGATGATGGCCAGTCTTCCTCCCCGCGGTGCTCACTAGTCACTACTGCCCCTCGTGATAACCTTACAGGGCTTACATACCGCGTCACTGTTCCAATAACGCTTAAGTAAATGGATGAAATTATGCAAAGAGTAGAATGTGAATAAAAAATTGTATTGGTGTCCGTTTTATTTTACATAATTATAATACAAAGATAAAAAATAGAAACCTTGCTGTTAAAATCGCCTCTAATTCTTACTTATTATTTTCTTATTCATTTCATTTATTTTATCTATTTTTTTTTTATCTTACTATCACTTTTTTTTTCTTTTCATCTTACATTAATTGACTTCGTAATTTTTATCTACGTATGTGTTCTTATTTGTTTATTCATTTACTACTTTTCTTCTTCCAAGACACAAAAATCAAGGAAAAAAGAAAAAAAAGACTCCCAAATATGTAGAGCTCTAAAGAACACAATTATAGAAGCGATTTTAATAAGTTAGGCCAGTACAGTCTCAAATTTCAATGTAAACGTATCTATTTATTTGTCCGTCTAATTCTTTCTTGTTATTAATTGTCTGCATTCTATTCTGGTCGTTATGTTTTTAGTGTAGCTATCAACGCATCTAGACTTTTATTGATTTGTTTACTGTTGTAGATCATGTTATCCACACAGCCTTTGTAGCTCTAGTACTGAGATCCTGTGTGCTATAACGGAGCTGATAGACCTTCCTTTATCTCCCGCTGAAATCGATCTAGTGTTCTCTTGAAAGTCTCTTGTCTTATGTTCCTATTCTTATGTTTTAGCCCACACGATCTTTTCCTCCACAGCACGGCAGATTCCAAGCTTACATGTATATTGCTGGCCCAGCGATCTTGTTGTACGTTGGTGTCCTTGGCTCACGACCATAATCCGTTCTGAAATCGCCATCGGAAGCGAAAAACGGTCACATGACAAAGCTATTCTCGGCAAAACCAGAGTCTCTACCTCTACGATTCATAGCACAGTATTTGCCGCGAAGAGGTGTACCAGTGAAGTCAGCCAAAAATAAGATTAAAGTATTCACTCAATTTACGAGTTCATTGTCCTTACGCAAACCTTTTTTTTTTTTTTTTTTGTCTACTTCTTCTTTCGGATAGCATGTTTGCCATTAGAAAGCCCTGGATATTGTAAATTTCTTGGTCTTTTGTGTTATATTCCGTCATGGCAAGTCCACCAATGAGATTACGCTACCTATAGAATGTATTAGTTGGGTTTCTACCTTGGTGACAGCACATTGTATGCAAGTTAACTTTACAATGAAATAAGATTACTCCCAAACTAGGTTATATATTATGTAAGACTATTTTTCTGCTCTCAGTGCACATAATTTTTAATTAAAACCGTTTGTCTTAGGAGTTTCGACTCGACAGACCATGCCTGACATTTATTGATTGTAAATCTGACTGTATTCCTTAAAAATGGCAATAAACTTTACTTACTATACTTCCTTACACACACACACACACACACACGCCCGGTAGCTCAGTGGTTAGAGCGCTGGCTTCACAAGCCAGAGGACCGGGGTTCGATTCCCCGGCCGGGTGGAAATATTTGGGTGTGTCTCCTTTCACGTGTAGCCCCTGTTCACCTAGCAGTGAGTAGGTACGGGATATAAATCGAGTAGTTGTGACCTTGTTGTCCCGGTGTGTGGTGTGTGCCTGGTCTCAGGCCTATCCGAAGATCGGAAATAATGAGCTCTGAGCTCGTTCCGTAGGGTAACGTCTGGCTGTCTCGTCAGAGACTGCAGCAGATCAAACAGTGAAACACACACACACACATGGGGCAGTTCTACTCAATCTCGCGTCTGGATTATGCCACCACTACCACCACCACCACCACTACCACCACCAGCGCAGCCTCCACACCCACGCCCAGTACCATCCACTCTTTATCACGTACTCTCCATATTGAGCGGCCTCTAACGACCAGCCCTCGCCCCGAGATGGTCCTGGCGCTCTGAGATAATCGCGGCACACCATCTCGACTCGCCCTGCGCCGTTTCCGTCGCCGGATGAACGCTGGTCTGCTGGCTGGCTTAGATGACCTGGCCAATCTCACACAAGCGAAACGGCTGCGGACTTACAAGGTGTTTTCCTCCACAGGGTCACATAGGCCATGACTCGGGATATGGCCACGTTGTAAGGACAAAAGCACTGCGTAGGTATAAAATCAGCACGGTTATAAGATTGAAGATTGATCCATTGCAGGCAAACTGATAGATAGCACAGGTATTTAGACAGTACAGGTGTAGAGGTTAAGTAGTTTTAGGTGATACATTTAAGGTTTTAGCGACGGTCTTTATGTATGTTCCCGGGACTTGCATAGTTTAGTATTCTTAACCTTAACTGGGGAGGCTTTTTAGACCTTGAGTTTGGGTATGATTAGACGATTCTATTTACATTAGGAAGGGTCTATGGAGGTCAGAATATCAATGGCCAGAGTCTTCACGATTTTATACTCCCCACATAAATTTCTGAAGTAATATAAAATCATCAAATAGTAAGCAGAATAAATATGGAAACGCGTCCTGGTACCTACTGAAGGGGTTAAGTCCTTTGTTTTTCTCCTGCACTGGTATATATCCATGAGGGATGACTATACTGGCGGTGGTGTGGCGGCGTGCGTGGTTAGAAGAGTACATACAAGCGGTGGTATTCTTAACCCGTTCGATACTATGACGTCTTTTTATATTCTTTCTGCTTCAAAAACTTATGTTGGGATTAAACTAGTGAATACTCTGGCCATTGACCTTCTGATCTCCATAGACACTTCCTTATGTCAGCAAAAACGTCTAATCACGCAAAAAGATTCAAGGTACAAATGTGTCCCACTACTGAAGGAGATAACCGCTTTGTTCTTATCACTACGGAAGCTTTCGAAGGCTCACGATATAACTGGTCGGGTTCTCGCGTGTAATTTTTATTTTATTTTTAAACTTATTTATATATTCACTTTTATTTATTTTGTTTTTTTATTTATTCTTATTAATTTATTTATTTTCTTATTTATTTATTTTTATTTTTTATTTTTTATTTTGGTGGTGGAGCAGAATTCTAGCCTGTCTGTCGCCGAATTTTTGGAGATGTAAACCAAATTCTATACCACTAAGGAAGTAACCCAGTAAGACGTGAATATCTTTAAGAATGAGGACCTTCATGTATGAATAAACGAATAAATTGATTGGTAAACGAAGAAAGAATGAACGAATAAATGAATGAATAAAAAGAAACACAGAAGAAAGAAAAAGAAAGAAATATATACGATACATACGTCACACATACACATACCTACCCATCTACACGCGCGCGCACACACACACACACACACACACACACACACACACACAGAGAGAGAGAGAGAGAGAGAGAGAGAGAGAGAGAGAGAGAGAGAGAGAGAGAGAGAGAGAGAGAGAGAGAGAGAGACAGACAGACAGACAGACAGACAGACAGACAGACAGACAGACAGACAGACAGACAGACAGACAGACAGACAGACAGACAGACAGACAGACAGACAGACAGACAGACACACACACACACACACACACACACACACACACACACACACACACACACACACACACACACAGAGAGAGAGAGAGAGAGAGAGAGAGAGAGAGAGAGAGAGAGAGAGAGAGAGAGAGAGAGAGAGAGAGAGAGAGAGAGAGAGAGAGAGAGAGAGAGAGAGAGAGAGAGAGAGAGAGAGACAGACAGACAGACAGACAGACAGACAGACAGACAGACAGACAGACAGACAGACAGACAGACAGACAGACAGACAGACAGACAGACAGACAGACAGACAGACAGACAGACAGACAGACACACACACACACACACACACACACACACACACACACCCGGTAGCTCAGTGGTTAGAGCGCTGGCTTCACAAGTCAGAGGACCGGGGTTCGATTCCCCGGCCGGGTGGAGATATTTGGGTGTGTCTCCTTTCACGTGTAGCCCCTGTTCACCTAGCAGTGAGTAGGTACGGGATGTAAATCGAGGAGTTGTGACCTTGTTGTCCCGGTGTGTGGTGTGTGCCTGGTCTCAGGCCTATCCGAAGATCGGAAATAATGAGCTCTGAGCTCGTTCCGTAGGGTAACGTCTGGCTGTCTCGTCAGAGACTGCAGCAGATCAAACAGTGAAACACACAACGCTAGCATGAACAGCCACCCGAGTTTCCCGCCGTGGCTCTCACTGGCCGCGTCCTCGGCCCCACCACCAACAACAAACTTTTGCCGCGAAAACAAACTGAAGAAAATAATATTTACACGCCACTATGCAGCACCGCCACCACCACCGCCATCCTAAGCTTCATCACGACCTTCATTATTACACGCTATGTATATATGTGAGAGATAAGAGGAAAACGATGCATGCTTTTATTAACCCTTTCAGTACTGGGGCACATTTTTCCCTTGCGATTTGTGTACGATTAGACCATTTTATTGATATTAGGAAGGGTCTATGGATGTCATTAGATTAATGGCCACAGTCTTCCCTACTTTAATCCCCTACATGAGTTTCTGAAGCTGTATAAAATCACCAAATAGTAAGCAGAATGAATATGGAAACATGTCAAGGCACTGAAGGTGGTTAACGTCACTTCTCGCAAGGAAGATAGGAAAATTATTGCCAGCATGGCTATGTTAGTGTATTGAACCACCAGATACAAATATAAAGAACACGTTTTTTTTTGCCAAGTCATCTGTTAATTACTTAGTCAATCCTTTTCACTGATGTAACTATTTCCAGTTATAAAAAGCAACGTATGAAATTTGTCTAGCCACCTGCAAATAAAAAAAAGGTTAAAAGAGATTACATTTTGCGATTTCTAGCAATGTAATGCAATGTAATATTTGGTGAAGGAATGTCCCAGAGTGGTTAGTGAATGGGATAACTATTTAAGCACCACCTTGATAGCTATCCCGTAGATAAAGAACCACATTGCTACTCGGTAAAACAATCGTAGTCCATATATACACAAATTGAAAAAAAATCTAGTTGAAAATTTCGTGGAGAAAAAGAAAAAAAGTTAAAATGAAAATGTAAAAAGCGAAGACTGAGAAAAATGACA
>NC_059301.1:11885548-11970548 GCF_017591435.1 Portunus trituberculatus
GGTCAGGCAAGTAAATGGATTCCCGGTCCGGCTGAGTCATGAGCCGAGCACAATGACGCAATGTACTTATAGACACATCATTACCTATTGAGCTGCTGTCAGTTGGTGCAGGCCTCGCACAAAACTTCACCTTCAACAATTCTGTTCCCGTGTCTCCTTCACTACAACTAGACACCTCAGAAGACAAGATGTTACACACGTGCCACACAACAAAGCCGCAGGGACTGGTTAGTGAGTGGTGAGTCGTGACTAGTGACGTGCTGTGGCTTCAGTAAGTGACTCGCTTCGCTTCGGTTCCGTGTTTCGAGACGGTTCGGTTACTTGAACGCAAAGGAAAGGTTTCAGGCTTTCAGCAAATTCAGTAAATGTTATGGATCACTAAAAAGGTCTCCTAAATATCAAGAAATCTGGCAATGTTAACTCCGCGAAAAAAGTACAACCTTGTAGTTTGTCATTTTTGCCGTGAATTTGTAAATCATTGCAGTGTTAGAATTCTTTTCTGATAGTGAAGGAAAGAAATGCTTTACAGTAGACTAAAAAATAATGCACATCTCCTACATGAATACTATAATGTAATGCCAGCGAACACACACACACACACACATGGAGGGCGCCTGGCTGACCAAGGAATGGGAAGGGATGAGGCGGCGGCAGCGATGGCTGGGATACAAGGCAGGCGTGGGAGAGGGCAAAGAAACGTACGAAGCTAGAGGGTTTGTTGTATCAAAATGAAGTGTTAACACGCGCCACCAGACTTGCCTTCTTGATTAATGGGCAGCGTTTGGGGCTCCTGTTGGCTGTTTACTTGGCCCTCTCTTGACAGATGTGTGGGTGCGCGCGGCACTGTACCACTGCCGACCACCACACCAGTCTAGTCAAGATCGCCACACCAGCCTAGCCACAGCCGATCGCCACACAAGCCTAGAGATCTCGCCGATTTTAGACCGATGATGATAATATGCACGGGAAGACTTGTGTAGTGTTCGTGCGTTCCATACAGAAATATTGTAGGCACTGAATTCTGATTAAATACGCACTGCGACTGAAGTAAACCCAAAGTAAGGAACACAAGCTAAATTGGCCTATTTTGTTTATCTTCTTATATCATGACATTTATTTATTCGTTTAATTTACTTTTTTTTGGGGGGGGGTGGGGGAGGGGAAGCAAGCATTTTTATTTATTTTACTAGTCTTTTCGCGTTAGAACTAATAATAATAATAATAACAAATACATACCTTTAAAGTAAAATAGATGAACGAATTAAATAGCTAAATAGGAAACACGAGAAATACTTAGTCGAAGTGCGCGTGATGTGATGTTAAGTTACCGCTATGTTGACGTGGAATCGAGAGAGAGAGAGAGAGAGAGAGAGAGAGAGAGAGAGAGAGAGAGAGAGAGAGAGCGCCTCCGTGGAAGATTTCAGTAAAAGATAAAGATGATTTTGACGTACCAGAGGCCGCATTCCAATCTACCATTTAAATATCATCCGATTTCAACATTGCAAAATTCTACACACACACACACACACACACACACACACACACACACACACCTTCGCAATAGTATATGAAATAATGATCATCTCCATGGTAACGCTGAGAAATAACCCTGAAGGCGACGAATATATTGAGTCATAAAAAGACACAATGGAGGATCCAATCTGTGTTCAAGAAAGCAAATTGGCTCTACGTATTCCGAGACACGCGCCGCACCTACAACACTTATTAAACTCTGAGTGACGCAGGTTTTTAAGAGAACTTTTTCTCACTCCCAGTGGCAGATTAACAAAATTTCTACATCATTAACAGGAGAAATTGTCTTAATAACCTGGCTAATCATCTCTGGCCCCTGGAAATAGTCGTGGTGAGAGGACAAGGCATTTCTGAATACAGAACTCATAATAACCTAGGATAACGAATAATAATTATTAGCATCATTATTACACACACACACTCTGACTGGCTGTCTTCAACCTCTTTCTCATCGCCGGAATGTTGCATTTTTTTGCTATCTTTTACCGCTATTTTCATGCTATTGCTCTTTTGATCTTGCTAACTGCATGCCTCCCCTCCTCTTGCCGCCTTCACTGCACCCTATTCTGTCCAACTCCCTAATGGAAGAATTAACCAGTACTCTCAATCTTTCATACCTTTCTCTGGTAAACTCTGGAACTCCCTGTCTGTGTCTGTATTTTCAACTTCCTGTGACTTGACTTCATTCAAGAGGGAGGTTTCAAGACATTTGTCACTGTCCTTTTGCTAATTCTATCAGCTCTTATAGGGAGGCTGGCGACTGAGTGGGCCTCTTTTCTTTATTTTTTGGTTGCCCTTAGCCAGTTCTCTCCTCTTATATTAAAAAATACACAATAAATAAATGAATATATATATATATATATATATATATATATATATATATATATATATATATATATATATATATATATATATATATATATATATATATAAAATAGCTGAAGAAAGCCAATTTAGTTTCTGAGGTGTCTTTGAAACAGTCCACAATGCAGACTGAAGATAATACAGAAATAGTAAGCATTCCAAAGCTTACCAGCAGAAGTAATAAGACTTAGTATGCTGATTAACTCTTGCATTAGGAAGGTTGACAGGATAGCAATGAGAGCAAGTAAAGTAAAAAGACATGCAGCTGATAAGTTTGGAAGAGCAGCAACCAAGGAAAAAGTGATATGAGATACAGTAATAAGTGAATCAACAATTGATGAGATAATAGCCTTTGACTCTATCTTGACAAGGAGGGCATTGTGAGTTGAACCTCCCATTACACAGAAGCAGTACTTCTTACATAGGCAAATAATGGCCCTGTATAAAGTTAGGAACCAAAAGAAGTGTGGTTTCCCAATTGAGAGTTTAAATGTGTTCATTTGTAGAAAGGGAGGATAGTTGAGTGATGAGGATAATTATCTGAAAGATTGCCAAGTGAAAAAATGAAGGCATGTGTTGAGGAATCATTTGAAATTGAATTCATGATTCACAAAATTTTTGTATGTCAATCAAAATTGTAAAAATATTGTAGGCACATCAAATTTTGCATTGATCCAAAGGATAACGTTTAACTGAGACAGCCATAACTACGTGACATTGAAGAGGAGCAATGAATCAAGCCAGCAGCATCCTGGCACATTCAACTGGCCTTTGCTTGTTGTGCATTTTGTTCGTAAGCAGAGGGCATGGTGATGAACAATTATTACTACATTCAATCCATTCAAATTCTTTACAATGAATATGGCAAATGATTCAGCAAATGGATAACAGTTTTACCACTGCTCTAAGTGACATGCCTCCTCTTTTCAGTGGTAACATTATACTGTTGGATTAAATTGGTGTTGACAACAGGAATGTAGGATAAAAATTTCCCAATTACTGTACACATACATCATCCTCCAACCTTCTCCAACTTGCAACAATCTGAGGAAACTGGATAGACACATCAGTTACCTACATAAACGCCCAAAGGATGAATACAAGTATCAAGGCATAAAACCTGCTATGACTATATATTTGCGAACAAATATTCACATAAAAATATCATAAAAGTAACAAATAACCATAAAATGATATTTGTGATCTATCTCAGGTTATTTTCACACCATCTATCTGCTTGTCACAGCCACATGCAGTACAATGCTGATGCAGCACAATGAAGCATCTTGGGTGCTGTGGTGGCAGACTGGTTGTGACCAACTAATGTGAAGATCTATGCACAATCTTCAGTTTATTGCAGTTCACAAGCTGTTTGTATGATTCAATGAATTGTTGTTTATAGCATCATGTTGTGGTTAGTGTAGAACATAGCAATGCATTGTCCACTGTGGGATGTATGTACTGGATCACATGAAACCATCACTCTCAAGGAAGGCTTGATAATCTTGGTCAGAAGCCCAATGCAGTCAGGTCAGCTTCAGTTCAAATCCACTTCCAGTGAGAGAAGGACATTCAGGGGGAGGAAACCTTATTGCTCCTAATACATGAAATCTCTGACTACAAAAGTAGAAGAAATTCATATGCTCCCCAATCCCTTAATCCAAATGAGAACATTAAATGAAAGATAATAAAAATGATGATGATAATGATGATGATGATGATGATGATGATGATGATGATGATGAAAATGATGATGATGATGATGATGATGATGATGATGATGATGATATGATGATGATGCAATGAACAACCATGATAAGAAACTAAATAGTGTGAATGCAGACCAAGGTCAGTCGATAACAAAAATAACACTATAAATTAAAAACACCTTGAATCACTCCATGAGTGCTTCCTGGATTTCTTTCACCATGAGGGTGCGATGCAGCATCTTGGAGAGACTGGCTTGCTGCACTGCCTGGTTTGAGAACCAAGTTGGAGAGTCTGGCACACAGGATCGCTCAGGATAGACATAATAGATGGCTTGCTCATGGCGGAGGCATTCAGGACTGCAGAGGAATAAATGGATTCATCATTGAAAAAAGCTTTAGGGAAACACAGATTGTTGCTCTATATTAAAAAACTGACTGTGTACATGATGGCTAAAAATTACATCAACAATCAAGTGTCTCAGAAAAGAGTGGTTACCTTATGTTATAACATTCTCAAACACAGTTCACTTGAATTTGTCCTATCAGTGTCTGTATGTGTGTTTACTTAGAACAATATTTGATAAAAATCTTTACTTATGTTTCACAATACATGTAAACATAAGTTTCAATTTAACTTCATTCCATAATATATAGGACCTACAGATACATTCTTCCTATATCATGATCCAGCCAAGAGTCAAACTTCCATCAAGACACTCCTAAAACACAAGATGATACCACAGCTCAAGTGGAGTTTAGCAAGGTGACTTTTCAGTCACTACACTTGCAACTTATGTATTAAGCAATGCCACAGAGGCTGTGATATCTGTACCTACAATATCTTGTTTGTTAATAAATGTGACTCTCATACTGATTGAGCACAAGAATCAATCAACTATAATCAATCCAAATCTTTTCATAGACAACCAACTCTTCAGGATGAAAACAGATCACATAGGAAAGCCATAGAAAACCTGACTTCAGAACTGTTTTCAAACAAACTTTTTCTGACCTTACTAAATGCATACCTCCCCTCCTCCTGCAGCCTCACTGAACAAGACTCTTCTTTCTTTCATCCCTATTCTCTCCACTTCTCTCATGCAAGAGTTAACCAACAGTCTCAATCATTCATCCTTTTCTCTGATAAACTCTGGATCTACCTGTCTGCTTCTGTATTTCCACCTTTCTATGACCTGAACTAATTTAAGAAGGAAAATTCAAGAGATTTATTCCAGACATTTAACTAACTCTTATAGTTCTGTTCAGGGACCAGTACCTCAGTGGGCCTTTCTTTAATATGTTTTTGTTGCCTTTGACTGGCTCCTCTCCTTCATAAAAAGGAAAAAATGAATTAATAAAAAACAAAGTCCACCACTTGTCAGAAAATTAGTCTGTACATACAATACAGCATAACTTTTACAGATACTTACCATTTTGAAAGATAAAATTCAAAGAGTTTCACAGGACATCTTAAAGGATCGTCTCGGTTTTCATGCATTTCTATTGCTTTTTTTTTCTTCCCATCTGAAAAATAAAATGAACAATTTAGCACACCAATACAAGTTGTTTTATATACAACTTTATTCAAGTAGTGGACTAATACAGTATGTATACCATTTCCTTCTTCACACTTAATGTTTCCACGAAACTCAATATCTGATACTTTTACAGTCCTATTTTTTATTCTATTTTTCCTATCTTTTTTTTTTTTCTAAGCAGACTGATGTGAGTGGAATATTCCTTTAAACACAAATGTAATGCCACTAAATACTATGACTATGCACATGGTATTCTGGATAAAACTCTTATGGGTACTTAAGATCTCTCTCTCTCTCTCTCTCTCTCTCTCTCTCTCTCTCTCTCTCTCTCTCTCTCTCTCTTCATACAATATTCATTGATTACCTAGCAAACCAACGACAAATTATTTTCAGTGATCACCTACAAAGGTAGAATTTGTGAGCATTTGATTGAATAGACTCAACAAGATAAATAAGACAGCAACACTCTCAGCCTCTCCTACTCCACCTGTGTGTGATCCTCATCCTAAACCTGCCTGGTACAAGTGACACCTCCATCATTCTGCTTGATTTTTAAAAGAACAACAAAGAAAAGGTAGTATTGTAGCACACTAGAGCAACAATTTCATGACATTCTCTATACTCAACATACAAACCTTTTTTTGGACAAAAGTACTTGAGGAGACTGGTTCTCATGACAGAGCCTTCAGGATCCACAACTGTTCGTCTCCACTGTTTAACAATATGAGAGAATGACAAGCCCTGATGTTCTTCAACAGTCTGAAATAAACAAAGACCAATATATATTCATGTACTGCAAACACAGGACACAAGTATTTCAAAATACTGATGACGAGGTCGCTGTGCGACTGATACAGGATAACCTAGATGGGCCCTGGTGGCCCTTTGTTATCCTATTATTTATGTTATGTTATGTTATGTTAAAATTAAGATGTTTTCAACAAATTATAAATGGTTCAGTTAATCCTCATCAGTATACTTCTTATGGCAACTCATGGTTCACTCATCTAAATTCCTAAATATATCAAATTATCTGATAATTCAGTCACTGGAGAGCCACCTCCTTTCTTCATGCTATCTTATCTATCACGGAACAATTCTGGATTTTACGACTCCAGGAAAATCTTCACCTGAGGGAGATATGCTATCAACAACTTACTTTGAGTTTGAAGACCTTGGTATTGAAGTAGAAGAGTGTGTTAAGAAGAACTTGTGGTGTGTGGGCTCCCAACTGTCTGCATTCCCATAGCATACTCTCAGTTATTCTTGTCACTCCTGGTGTACTGGAACTACTAGAACACTCTCCATCTGAAAACACATTGAATAACAATGGTAATGAAAACATCCCAAATGTAATTTTTTTTTTTTTGTGTGTGTGTGTGTGTGTGTGTGTGTATTTACCTAATTGTATTTATCTATTTGTAGTTTTACAGGGCCTGGGCTTTATGCTCGTGTGGCTCCGTCTCCATATCTACACTTACCCAAATTTTCTTTACAACTATGCACACTCGTTGTTGACACCACTTCCTCACTCAAACTGTTCCAAATCTCAACACATCTTTGTGAGAAACTATATTTTTTAACATCTCTCAGACATCTTCCCTTCCTCAGTTTCTTACTATGCAATCTTGTGCTTCTAATGTCATATTCTTCTCTCCGGATTAGTTTCTCATTATCCACTTGATCCATTCTGTTAATCAATTTATAAACTTGTATCAGATCCCCTCTCTCTCTCCTCTGTTTCAGGGTTGGTAGATCCATAGCTTTTAGTCTCACCTCATATGTCATCCCTTTAAATTCTGGAACCATTCTTGTAGCCATTTTTTGTAGTCTCTCCAATTTCCTTATGTTTCTTTTTATGGGGGGTCCACACAACTCCTGCATATTCCAATCTAGGTCTTATTTTAGTACTTATCAATTTCTTCATCATTTCTTTGTCCATATAATGAAATGCTAATCCAATATTCCTTAGCAAATTATATGTCTCTCTGAAAATTCTATCAATATGGCTTACTGGTTTATTGTTTTCTTCCATCGTCACTCCCAAGTCCTTTTCCTTTTTTACTTTTTCTAGTTCTACTCCATCTCCCATCTTATAGATTCCCAATGGTCGTCTTTCACTTTTTTCCATTTCCATGACATGGCTTTTGTCCACATTGAATTCCATCTCCCATTTTTTACTCCATTTCCAGATCTTGTTTAAGTCTTCCTGCAATATTTCACAATCCTCTTTTTGTTTTATGACTCTGCACAGTTTCGCATCGTCCACAAACATATTTATGTAGCTGTTCACTCCCTCTGGCATGTCGTTTATATATATGAGAAAAGTATTGGTGCCAATACTGACCCCTGTGGCACTCCACTGTCTACTGCTCTCCACTTGGACTTCATATCTTTAACTACCGTCCTTATTTCTCTCCCCCTCAAGTAATTTTCCATCCATCTCAATGTGCTTCCTTTTAAGCCACCCTTCTCCTCTAACTTCCATAGTAATCTTTCATGTGGCACTTTATCAAACGCCTTCTTTAAATCTAAATAAATACAGTCAATCCATCCCTCTCTCTCTCTTGTACTTTATCAACTATTCTAGAGTAGAAACTCAATAAATTTGTTACACACGACCGACCTTTTCTAAAACCAAATTGGCTATTTGATAATAATTTGTTGTCTTCAAGAAACTCAATCCATTGTTTCTTTATTACTCTTTCACACATCTTGCATATTACACTAGTTAGTGATACCGGTCTGTAATTTAAAGGTTCTTCCTTCCTTCCACTCTTATATATGGGAACCACCTCAGCTCTTTTCCATTCTACTGGTACTGTTCCATTTTCTATTGAGCATTTTATGATGTATATAGGACTTGCTACTTCTTCTCCACATTCTTTTAATATTCTGCCTGAGACTTCATCCGGTCCCATTGCCTTCTCCTCATCTAATTCTGTCATCAACTCTTTTATTTCAAGCTTGGTTACTTTAATCTCTTTCATATAGACAGTCTCTCTATTACCCTGTGGTCTTTCAAATTTGGATTCCTTAGTAAAGACCTCATGAAATTTACTATTTAACAGTTCTGCCATACTTTTTGGGTCTTCCACCATCCCATTCTCTCCTTTTAACCTTTCTATTGTTTCTTTTGTCTTATTTTTCCATTTATGAATCTGTAGAACAATTTTGGTTGTTCCTTACATTTTCGACAATGTCCTTTTCATAGTTCCTTTCTTCTTCCTTTCTCACCTTAGCATATTCATTTCTTGCTGTTTTGAAGTTTTCCTTATTTTCTGGATTTCTGTTTCTTCTCCACCTTTTCCATGCTCCATCTCTTTTCTCCTTTGCCCTAGCACACCTTTTTTTTTTTTTTTTTTTTTTTTTTTTGTGTGTGTTTTGTTTTTTTTTTTTTTTTGTTTTTTTTTTTTTCACTGTTTGATCTCTCAGTCTCTAATACAGCCAGACGTCTCCAGCTCAGAGCTCATTGTTTCCAATCTTATATCTGAGATGGTCACACACCACACCAACAAGGTCACAATCTTCATTTACATCCTCCTCTGACTCTAGGTGAACACTACTGAGACACACCAAATATCTCCACAAACTCATCATCTCTAATCCAGCTCTAACCACTGAGCTACCCCGTTGTGTGTGTGTGTGTGTGTGTGTGTGTGTGTGTGTGTGTGTGTGTGTGTGTGTGTGTGTGTGTGTGTGTGTGATTTTTGTGTGTGTGTGTGTGTTTACCTATTGTATTTAGCTATTTGTGTATTACAGATAAGTTCTCTGTGTCCTGCCTCCTTCCACTCCTGTCATATCTCTCTTTCATCTGATTGACACACACTCATCAACGACATCACTGCTCAGTTTTTCCACTTATCAATACTACGATGCAGGAAACTGTATTTCTCACTTCATTTAGACAGATGTCTTTTATTAGTTTTTTCCATGTCCTCAATGATTACTTGTGGTCACCTTTATCAACTCTCTGTCCAATATGTCAATCTTGTTCACCAATTTATACATAGTTATCATGTCTCCCTTGTTCTCTCTTCTAATGTGGTCAGCCCCATTCCTCAGCCTTTCCTCATAGTCTAACTCCTGAGTCCTGGTACCATCCTTGTTGCCAGCCTCTGTACCTTCCCACCTTCTTCACATTTTTCTTCATGACCAGACCAGATGCATATTCTAACTTCTTATTAAAGTATAGTATCTTCTTCATCATTCCTTCATCTATAGTAATAAGACCAATATGTTTGTGTGTATGTGTTTTTGTGTGTGTGTGTGTGTGTGTGTGTGTGTGTGTGTGTGTGTGTGTGTGTGTGTGTGTGTGTGTGTGTGTGTGTGTGTATTTACCTAGTTGTATTTACCTAGTTGTAGTTTTACAGGGCCTGGGCTTTATGCTCATGTGGTCCCGTCTCCATATCTACACTTATCCAATTTTTCTTTAAAACTATGTACACTCTTTGCTGATACCACTTCCTCACTCAAACTGTTCCAAGTCTCAACACATCTTTATGGAAACTAAATTTTTAACATCTCTCAGACATCGTCCCTTAGTTTCTTACTATGCGATCTTGTGCTTCTAAAGTCATATTCTTCTCTCAGGATCAGTTTCTCATTATCCACTTCATCCATTCCGTTAATCAATTTATAAACTTGTATCAGATCCTCTCTCTCTTCTCTGCTCCAAGGTTGGTAGATCCATTGCCTTTAGTCTCTCCTCATATGCCATCCCTTTAAATTCTGGAACCATTCTTGTAGCCATTTTTTGTAGTCTCTAATTTTCTTATGTGTTTCTTTTTATGGGGAGTCCACACAACTCCTGCATATTCCAATCTAGGTCTTATTTTAGTACTTATCAATTTCTTCATCATTTCCTTGTCCATATAGTGAAATGCTACTCCAATATTCCTTAGCAAATTATACGTCTCTCTGAAAATTCTATCAATATGGCTAACCGGTTGATTATTTTCTTCCATTGTCACTCCCAAGTCCTTTTCCTTTTTACTTTTTCTAGTTCTACTCCATCTCCCATCTTATAGATTCCCACTGGTCGTCTTTCACTTTTTCCCATTTCCATGACATGGCTTTTGTCCACATTGAATTCCATCTCCCATTTTTGCTCCATTTCCAGATCTTGTTTAAGTCTTCCTGTAGTATTTCACAATCCTCTTTTGTTTAATGACTCTGCACAGTTTCGCATCGTCCGCAAACAGATTTATGTAGCTGTTCACTCCTCTGGCATGTCATTTATATATATGAGAAAAGTATTGGTGCCAATACTGACCCCTGTGGCACTCCGCTGTCTACTGTTCTCCACTTGGACTTCATATCTTTAACTATCGTCCTTATTTCTCTCCCCTTAAGTAATTCTTCATCCATCTCAATGTGCTTCCTTTTAAGCCACCCTTCTCCTCTAACTTCCATAGTAATCTTTCATGTGGCACTTTATCAAAAGCCTTTTTTAGATCTAAATAAATACAGTCAACCCATCCTCTCTCTCTTGTACTTTATCAACTATTCTAGAGTAGAAACTCAATAAATTTGTCACACATGACCGACCTTTTCTAAAACCAAATTGGCTATTTGATAATATTTTGTTGTCTTCAAGAAACTCGATCCATTGCTTCTTTATTACTTTTTCACACATCTTGCATATTACACTAGTTAGTGATACCGGCCTGTAATTTAAAGGTTCTTCCTTCCTTCCACTCTTATATATGGGAACCACCTCAGCTCTTTTCCACTCCACTGGCACTGTTCCATTTTCTATTGAGCATTTTATGATGTTGTATATTGGACTTGCTAGTTCTTCCCTACATTCTTTCAGTATTCTGCCTGAGACTTCATCCGGTCCCATTGCCTTTTCCTCATCCAATTCCGTCATCAACTTTTTTATTTCAAGCTTGGTTACTTTAATCTCTTTCATATAGACAGTCTCTCTATTACCCTGTGGTCTTTCAAATTTGGATTCCTTAGTAAAGACCTCATGAAATTTACTATTTAACAGTTCTGCCATACTTTTTGGGTCTTCCACCATTCCATTTTCTCCTTTTAACCTTTCTATTGTTTCTTTTTGTCTTATTTTTCCATTTATGAATCTGTAGAACAATTTTGGTTGTTCCTTACATTTTTCGACAATGTCCTTTTCATAGTTCTTTTCTTCTTCCTTTCTCACCTTAGCATATTCATTTCTTGCTGTTTTGAAGTTTTCCTTATTTTCTGGATTTCTGTTTCTTCTCCACCTTTTCCATGCTCCATCTCGTTTCTCCTTTGCCCTAGCACATCTTGCATTAAACCAATCTTTCTTTCCTTCTTCTTTAGGTCTATATTTGGAACATATTCCTGACCCCAGTTTTGTATATTTCCAAAATAAGTTATATTTCTCTTGAACCGTTAATGAGTTTTCCATCTCCTCCCAGTTTACGTTTTAAAATAGTTCTTGAGATTCTCAATATCAGCCTTTCTGTAATTTAATCGGTCTCCTTTGTATGATTCATCTCTATCTTCCTTTCCTTCTTCTATATCCATCTCTAATATTACATGGTCACTCTTTCCCAATGGGCACTTGTATCTTATATCATCGTTAATTGCTATATCCCTTGTAAAAACTAGGTCTAATCTTGCCGGCTCATCGTTTCCTCTGAATCTTGTGTTTTCCTTTACTCTTTGGACCATCAAATTATCTATCATTAGGTTCAGGAATCTATTTCCCCAGGCATCTTCCCCCATACCACTTTCATAATTTTCCCAGTCTACCTCCTTACAGTTGAAATCTCCTACCAATATCACTTTTCTCCTTTCCTTAATGATTCTTGTAAGACTCCTTATTGTGTCATCTATCATGTCTCTATATTCTTGGTTAGTCCATGAGTTTGTTTTGGTGGCACATATGTTCCAATGATTGTTAACTCCTTTTTGTTAATATGCATCTTAACATACAGTATTTCTGATTTTCCTTCCCAAACTCCACTTGATTTACCACTATCTCCTTCCTTAACATCATCATGACTCCTCCTCCTCCTTTACCCACTCTGTCTCTCCTCCATATATTATACTTTTTATCTATGTCTATTTTTATTGCCTCATTTAACTTTGTTTCCACCAGGCATACAATATCTGGTTCTTCTTTCTTTATGTAATCTCTTAATTCTAATTTACTAGATAAAATCCCATCTATGTTTGTATACATCATTTTAATCTCTTGTTCTTATCATTTTTAGTTAAACTTGCTCCATTCTTTTCTCTTCTTTCTTTTTATATACCATTTCCTTATCCTGTCTCCTATAATTCTCCAAAAATGCCTTCTTCTCCTCCTCTGACCTTTCATTATTTTTTCTCTTGCTTCTGCCACCAGTTCATTGTGTCTCTTCCTTTCCTCCTCGTTTCTATTTTTCTTTATATATATATATCTTTGCAACCTTCTGTTTCTCTGAGTTTCGTTTTTCTGTATAGTACTTCTTCTGCTGCTGCTTGTGATTTTAGTAATATCTTAATTGGTCTCACTGTTCCTTCTTGATATGGTCCCATTCTATGGATTTCTTCTACTTCCTCTTCTAAGTTCTGTCTATCCTCATCATTCAGATATTTTAGTAGGTCTTTTACTGATTTCATTTCGTCTTTTTCCCTTCTTGGTCTATATTTAACATTTTTTCTTTCAATCCAAAAATAATTACACTCTTCTTTTTTTCTGCAATTTCTCTTACTAAATTTTCTTTTTTCTTGAGGACTCCTATCATTTTGCTTGTCATATTTTCATCTCTTTCTTTTAACTGTTCTTGAAATACTTCTTGAAATGATTCCTTGTCTTTCTTATCTTGGATTCTCCATGCTTGTACTTCTTTTTTAATCACGTCTTGTACTCTTTCTTCTTCTTTGTTAACTAGATCTTTTAGCTTTTCTTTTTCTTTCTTGGCTTTACCGAGTCCTTCTTCCATCAATTTCTTATAGTTCGCTATTTGGACTTTTAATTCTTCATTTTCGGTTCTTAGCCTAGTTTCGTTTTCTTCCACTCTTTTATCCTTTCTTTCAATTTCTGGAGCTCTTTATCCTGTTCTTCATTCTCTTTCATTCCCATACTCTCCTTTATCAATTTATCTAATTTACGTTCGATAGTTAAGACTCTATCAAATAGTGAAGTTTGCGCCGTATCAAAGCCTTCAAATTCTCCTCCTCCTCACCAACATTGTCATCATCAGCTTTCATTCTTTCCTTGTCACATACCTGCATTTAGATGGAATATCTTTCTCACTCATTATTATTTAACACTGTATTCATGAAAAAAAAAATGAGTCCACACTTATCGCCCAGGCCACTGTAAACCCAAACAAAGGTAGTGAAGATCAGCTGATTCTCGGAGCGACTATTCTCCTTCCTCTACCGCGTCTCGTCTGTGTGTGTGTGTATTACCTACCTGTGTGTGTGTGTGTGTGTGTGTGTGTGTGTGTGTGTGTGTGTGTGTGTGTGTGTGTGTGTGTGTGTGTGTGTGTGTGTGTGTGTACCTAGTTGTATTTACCTAGTTGTAGTTTTACAGGGCCTGGGCTTTATGCTCGTGTGGCCCTGTCTCCATATCTACACTTATCCAATTTTTTTTTAAAACTATGTACACTCTTTGCTGACACCACTTCCTCACTCAAACTGTTCCAAGTCTCAACACATCTTTGCAGGAAACTAAATTTTTAACATCTCTCAGACATCGTCCCTTCCTTAGTTTCTTACTATGCGATCTTGTGCTTCTAAAGTCATATTCTTCTCTCAGGATCAGTTTCTCATTATCCACTTCATCCATTCCATTAATCAATTTATAAACTTGTATCAGATCCCCTCTCTCTCTTCTCTGCTCCAAGGTTGGTAGATCCATAGCCTTTAGTCTCTCCTCATAATCATCCCTTTAAATTCTGGAACCATTCTTGTAGCCATTTTTTGTAGTCTCTCTAATTTTCTTATGTGTTTCTTTTTTGTGAGTCCACAACTCCTGCATATTCCAATCTAGGTCTTATTTTAGTACTTATCAATTTCTTCATTATTTCCTTGTCCATATAGTGAAATGCTACTCCAATATTCCTTAGCAAATTATACGTCTCTCTGAAAATTCTATCAATATGGCTTACCGGTTGATTATTTTCTTCCATTGTCACTCCCAAGTCCTTTTCCTTTTTTACTTTTTCTAGTTCTACTCCATCTCCCATTTTATAGATTCCCACTGGTCGTCTTTCACTTTTTCCCATTTCCATGACATGACTTTTGTCCACATTGAATTCCATCTCCCATTTTTTGCTCCATTTCCAGATCTTGTTTAAGTCTTCCTGTAGTATTTCACAATCCTCTTTTGTTTAATGACTCTGCACAGTTTGCATCGTCCATAAACAGATTTATGTAGCTGTTCACTCCTCTGGCATGTCATTTATATATCAGAAAAAGTATTGGTGCCAATACTGACCCTGTGGCACTCCGCTGTCTACTGTTCTCCACTTGGACTTCATATCTTTAACTCTGTCCTTATTTCTCTCCCCTTAAGTAATTCTTCATCCATCTCAATGTGCTTCCTTTTAAGCCACCCTTCTCCTCTAACTTCCATAGTAATCTTTCATGTGGCACTTTATCAAAGCCTTTTTAGATCTAAATAAATACAGTCAACCCATCCCTCTCTCTTGTACTTTATCAACTATTCTAGAGTAGAAACTCAATAAATTTGTTACACATGACCAACCTTTTCTAAAACCAAATTGGCTATTTGATAATATTTTGTTGTCTTCAAGAAACTCAATCCATTGCTTCTTTATTACTTTTTCACACATCTTGCATATTACATTAGTTAGTGATACCGGTCTGTAATTTAAAGGTTCTTCCTTCCTTCTGCTCTTATATATGGGAACCACCTCAGCTCTTTTCCACTCCATTGGCACTGTTCCATTTTCAATTGAGCATTTTATGATGTTGTATATTGGACTTGCTAGTTCTTCCCTACATTCTTTCAGTATTCTGCCTGAGACTTCATCCGGTCCCATTGCCTTTTCCTCATCTAGTTCTAGTGTGTGTGTGTGTGTGTGTGTGTGTGTGTGTGTGTGTGTGTGTGTGTGTGTGTGTGTGTGTGTGTGTATTTACCTAATTGTATTTACCTAATTGTAACATACGGGAAAAGAGCTATGCTCGTGTTGTCCCGTCTCCATATCTATTAACGTCCAGCTTTTTCTTAAAATCATGAATATTCCTTGCGTTGACCACTTCCACGTCTAAACTATTCCATGCTTCCACCCTTCTATGAGGAAGCTATATTTTTCACATCTCTCCTATAAGTGGCCATTTTAGTTTTTCCCATGCCCTCTCGACATTCTTTCATTCCACATACACAGATCTTCCCTATCCATTTTTCCATGCCAATCATCACTCTGTATATTGCTATCAGGTCTCCCCTTTCTCTTCTGTTTTCCAGGGTCAAGTTGCATTCTTTTCAGTCTGTCTTCATAAGTCAAATCTCTTAAGTCAGGCACCATTTTTGTTGCAGCCCTCTGTACTTTCTCTAGTTTCCTTATGTGTTTCTTTAAGTTCGGAGCCCACTGTATTGTTGCATATTCAAGCCTCGGTCTTATCATTGCAGTAATTATTTTCTTCATCATTTCTTCATCTAAATATCTGACGCCACTCTTATGTTCCTCAATAAGTTCAATACTTCTCCAATTATTTTGTTTATATGTCTCTCTGGCGATAGGTCATTGGTAATTGTCACCCCAAGGTCTTTTTCTTCATGACTGGTTTTATGTCTTCATTTCCTATCTTGTACATACTCCTGATTCTTCTTTCACTCTTGCCAAACTCTATTTTCTTGCATTTTGTCGTGTTGAACTCCATTTGCCATGTACAGCTCCATTTCCATATTCTGTCCAAGTCTTCCTGGAGTAGTTCGCAATCTTTGTCACATCTCACTTTTCTTAACAATTTTGCATCGTCTGCAAATAGGCTCACATAACTGGACACCCCATCCACCATGTCATTTATGTAGACCGAACATTACTGGTGCCAACACTGATCCCTGTGGAACTCCACTCTCCACCAAGCCCCATTCTGATGGTCTGTCCTTAATTATTGTTCTCATTTCTCTTCCTACTAAAAGTCTTCCATCCATTTTAGTAAACTGCCATGCACTCCTCCTACCATTTCAAGTTTCCAGATCAGTCTCCTGTGTGGTACCTTATCAAAGGCCTTTTTTAAATCCAGATATATTCCATCAGCCCAACCATCTCTTTCCTGTATTACATCTATCACCCTCGAATAGTAACATATCAGGTTTGTCGTGCATGAACGCCCTTTTCTAAAACCAAATTGACACTCACAAAGTATGTCATTTTTCTCCAAGAAGTCTGTCCATCTATTCTTCACCACCCTCTCACACATCTTAGCTACCACACTTGTAAGTGACACTGGTCTATAGTTCAATGGGTCTCTCTTGTTACCTGATTTATAGATTGGGACAATGTTAGCTCTTTTCCAGTCTTCACTACACCTTCCCTTAATGAGGCATCAATTACTTCACAAACTTTTTCTGCCAGTTGCTCCTGCATTCTCTTAAAATCCATCCTGATACCCCATCAGGTCCCACAGCTTTTCTCACTTCTAAACTCCCCATCATATTCTTGATCTCCTCCACAGTTACTTGAAACTCCTTCATAATCCCTTTCTGTTCCATTACCAGTGGTTTGTCAAAAGCAGTCTCCTTTGTGAATACCTTCCAAAGCATCCATTCATAGCCTCTGCCATTTCCTGGGATCTTCACTGCATACTCCATTTACTTCTAAACTTTCAATACTTTCTCTATTTTTGATGTTGTTGTTCACATGTCTGTAAAAAAGCCTTGGTTGGTCTTTACATTTATCAATTATATCCTTTTCTTGTTTCTTTCTTTCTTCTCTTCTAATCAACACATATTCATTTCTTGCTCTTTTGTAACTTTCCCACTGTGTGTGTGTGTGTGTGTGTGTATTTACCTATTTGTATTTACCTATTTGTGTATTACAGGGCCCGAGCTAAGCTCTCTGTGTCCTGTCTCCTTGTCCATTCCTGTCATATCTCTCTTTCATCTGATTGACACACACCGCGTCAACGACATGACTGCTCAGTTTATTCCACTTATCAATGCTACGATGCGGGAAACTGTATTTTCTCACGTCATTTAGACAGATGTCCTTTATTAGCTTTTTTCCATGTCCTCGGAGATAATTACTTGTGGTCACCTTTATCAACTCTCTATCCAGTATGTCAATCTTGTTCACCAATTTATACATAGTTATCATGTCTCCTCTTGTTCTTCTCTCTTCTAATGTGGTCAGCCCCAGCTTCCTCAGTCTTTCCTCATAGTCTAACTCCCTGAGTCCTGGTACCATCCTTGTTGCCAGCCTCTGTACCCTTTCTACCTTCTTCACATTTTTCTTCATATGCGGTGACCAGACACATGCTGCATATTCTAGCTGGGGTCTTATTAAGGTACATAATATCTTCTTCATCATTCCTTCATCTAGGTAGTGGAATGCAAGGCCAATATTTTGAAGCATGTTGTATGTTTTCCAAAAAATCTTGTTAATGTGTTTCTCCGGTGACAAAGTGTTTTGCAAGGTTACTCTAAGTCTTTCTCCTCATTGGTCTCTTTAATTTTCTCATCACCCAGTCTGTAATCCCAGTTTGGTCTGTATCTACTTCTTCCCATTTTCATAACATGGGTCTTGTCTATATTAAATTCCATCTGCCACTCTTTACTCCACTCATATATTTTATCAAGATCTTCCTGTAACTTGTTACAATCTTCCACATTCTTTACTCTCCTCATAATTTTAGTATCGTCCGCAAACATGTTCATATAACTGTCAATTCCTACTGGCATATCATTAACATAAATCAAAAACATGATGGGACCCAGCACTGACCCTTGTGGAACTCCACTGGTTACCTTCTTCCACTCGGACTTCTTTCCTCTCACCACTGTTCTCATTTCTCTTCCCATTAAGTAATTTTCCATCCATTTTGCTAGTTTATCATTTACTCCTCCAGTCATCTTTAGTTTCCACATCAGTCTATTGTGTGGTACTTTATCAAAGGCCTTTCTCAAGTCCAGGTAGATAGCATCCACCCATCCCTCTCTATGTTGCAGTATGTCAGTCACTCTTGAATAAAAACATAATAAATTGGATACACACGATCTTCCTTTTCTGAAACCAAACTGCCTTTCACTCAGAATGTTTTCACTTTCTAGATACTCACTCCACTTAGCTTTAATTACTTCTTCACATACCTTGCACAATATACTAGTCAACGATACTGGTCTATAATTTAGCGGTTCCATTCTACTACCATTCTTATATATAGGCACAATGTCAGCTCTTTTCCACTCTTTCGGGACTAATCCTGTTCGTATGGAGGTTTCCACAATATCAAATATGGGGTTCAACAATTGATCCTTACATTCTTTTAGCAACCTCCCAGATATGCCATCAGGCCCCATTGATTTATTAATATCCAGATTGCTTATAATTTTCCTTACATCTTCCTTAGTAACCATGATGTCCTGCATTTGCTTTATTTCTGTAGGCCTTCCTCCCATAAAATGCTCCTCCTTTGTAAACACTTTGCAAAAGTTGTCGTTCAAAATTTCAGCTATCTCTCCAGCATCTTCATATACTTCTTCCCGTTTTTACCTTTTCTATTGCCTCCCTTTTATTTAGTTTTCCATTTATGAATTTGTAAAACATTTTGGGTCACTATCACAGTTTTCCACCACCCTCTGTTCATATTCCTTCTGTGCTGTTCTCCTTACTTCACCATATCTATTCCTTGCTGTTTTGTAGCCTTCCCTTGATAATACATCACTGCTTTTCTTAAGTTTCTTCCATGCCTTTTCTTTGTTCTATTTTGCTTCTTCACAATTTCTATTAAACCACTGTTTATTATTTAAAGTCCCCTTCCTGTAATATGGCACAAACTTTTTCACAGCAGAGTTATACAAATCCATAAATTTATCATACTTCAATTGCATATCTCTTTCCTGGTATACCACGGACCAGTCAATTTCATAAAAAATTATAATTTGCCCTAGTATAATTTAATTTTTCCTCCCTGGGTTCCACAATCTTATTCATGCTTAATTCTGTATCCAGCTCAAAGCTTAGGACATCATGATCGCTTTTCCCCAAGGGACTTTCATGTTCAATTTCCTCTTTTAGAGAGATTCCCCTGGTAAATACCAAATCCAACCTTGCTGCAACATCTTGTCCCCTGCACCTTGTTGGTGATCTCACCCACTGTGCCATCAAGTTATTTGTTGCTACCTTTAACAATTCTTCTGCCCACTCACCACCATTCACCACTTCGTAGTCTTCCCACACTATTTCTTTGCAATTAAAGTCTCCAACTATCATCACTCTATCCTTTCTGATGAGTTCTTGCTTCATTCTGTCTAGAGTATTTCTCATCACCATTTGGTACTGTTCATATTCCCAAGCACTGGTTCTGGGTGGTATGTATACTGTTATAATATTAATGTCCCTCTTGCCATCTGTTATAAGCATACTTATCACTTCCTCATTTCTCTTACTATAGTTCACCTCCTTCACTATCAGATCTTCCTTAGTAAGAACCATTATACCACCACCACCTTTATTTTTTCTATCATTTCTCCATACTTTGTAGTGTTTTACAACAAACCAGTCTAGCTTTATTTCGGGCCTTAGCTTTGTTTCCACTACACACATTATGTCCGGTTCGTTATTTCTTAGGTAATCCATACATTCTAGCCTCTTAGACAGAAATCCATCTATGTTCGTGTAAGTCACTTTTATTCCATTCCTAGTCTCGTTCTTCCATGTAATGCCTATTCCGTCTGTTTTATCCACCACTTCTTTAGCCTCCCATTTCTCATCCTCCAAAAAAAATTGATCTTTTCCTCCTCTGTTCTTTCGTCATTCCTCTCCTTCACTTCAGATACTAGCTCCTTCATCTTCATTCTCTCATCTTGTGACATATTTCTTCTTATGTAAATTGTTTTGGTTTCCTCAGAGTCCTTAAGTTTCCAAGCCCTCCTCAACAAGGCCTCCGCTGCCACCTGAGACTTTAATTTCAATTTTAATGGTCTATTCTTGCCTTCCTCAAAAGCTCCCAATCTCACACTTTCTTCTACCTCAGCATATAGGTCCTCTTCTTCCACAGAGATCTTGTTCAGTAAAGACCTAATCTTGTCATTTTCCTTATCCCTCCTGTCCTGCCAGTTCCTGTTAGTTTCCTCCCTCAATCCTATTATGATCACACATTTTTTCTTTTCAGCGATATCTCTCACCACAAACTCATTTTCCTTTAGTGCCTTTACCATGTGTGTGTGTGTGTGTGTGTGTGTGTGTGTGTGTGTGTGTGTGTGTGTGTGTGTGTGTGTGTGTGTGTGTGTGTGTGTGTGTGTGTGTGTGTGTGTGTGTGTGTGTTCTAAAATGCAAATTTAGCAATTGCCCAAACAATAACATTCAGACTAAACATTAAAAAAATACATTAAACTACCTTACTATGGTCATCTTGGCTACAGTAATAGAATAAGACTCAACATCACACTAAAAAAATATTATCCTTACACTCAATTTATTTATACTTTCACAAATCCAAACTATAAGATTCAATATATTGGAGAAACCAAACAAACCTAACAGATTCAGTGTGCACAAAGGAAAGTCCAAACAATGAAATGCTTAGTTTAATAGTAAGTGTTTAAGAACTAATAAAAAGACAAAGTAAATAACTAATGAGAGGAAGACTTGAAGACAATGGTGGTGCAGTGTGAAGGGTGGAGCAGGACTTACCTGATGGCAATGACTGGCTTACGAAGGTTCTTGTTATCTCATCAAAACTGTTGGTGAACTTCTCAAAACCTAAGTCCATAAATATGCAGTCTGTTCTTGCACTGTCAAAGAGGTGTTGCTGAATACCTGCAAAAAGGTATTATGGCCAGTCAGCTATTTAATGAATTTACAAACATCTATGTAATCAAATGTTTACCAATCATGTAGTGAGACACACCCAACTAGTTCAGCTCTTTAGTCTAGACCCAAGTGTGAATGTTCAGAAAAGAGATTTATGTTATCACCTCTTAATATGTAATGGATAGCATTTCACACATTATCCAAACTTTACATATCCAAACTTTACACACACACACACACACACACACACACACACATATATATATATATATATATATATATATATATATATATATATATATATATATATATATATATATATATATATATATATATATATATATATATATATATATATATAAGCTTGAACTTTACTTTTCACCTACATTAAACTATACACACATCATACTCCCTTTCGAGTATCATAGAAAATTCACCTGAATGCCAGATAAGCTTTTAGCCATGAGAAGGATCCTTGACAAGGACTGAACCCTTATAAAGAAGTACACACAAGGTACAATGCCTCAGACATCAAGACAATAATGATCTTGTTGGACCTTTAAACTTCCAGTCACACAAAGACAACAAGTATTCACATTCTCTCCAGCAAATGATAAAACCTGTTTCTTCTTTAATATTGTAAAACTGTTGTGTAAAGAAATCAAATAGCCAAGTAAATACTGCAATGCCTGCAGCTGTTTGAATACCCTTGTCTTTCAGCACAGTACTCACCAAGCAGAAGATAGAAGACAGTGTCTGGCTGGTACAGTTCTCCATTCTTTTTTCTTAGATCCTTGAGGAAGAGACAGAGTGCATAGTTCAGCTCCTCACAGTTCATGGAGAGAAGGTCATCACAGATCATCTTCATGTTCCGGGAGGATGACACTCCAGCCAGCTCAGCATTCTTTGTGGTCACCCAACTCTTCCAGGCAGCCAGGCCGTACATTTTCTGCATTCATAAATGTCCATGAATATTTCAAGCACTTGAAATAACTTCCATACAAAAACCCTCACTGACATCTATTATTTTCTTTTACTTTATCAATTTTAACAATATACAATAATTAGTTACTTTTTTCCTTGCATGGCTTTGAATGACAACTAAACTCAATTGCAGATCACATTCATTTTGCACATACAAGAAATTAAAGACTTAATATTTATTAGCATACTAAACATCAAGGACAAGAAATCAGTGAAAAGTTTAGTCTTTAGTACACTATTATGCTACAAAAGTGCTCATAAAATGGGTAAGCACAATGCCTGATACAAATCAAACAAAAGCACAAGTTAAATTCTAGAGCAGTTACTCAACAGCTGATCACATCACATCACTAAGTCATTCCCTGCTCCACACTGCTGCCCACAATCACTTATAACTTGTTGGAAAATTACTTTTGCATTACATAGTCACTTAAATATTTTTGTAGCCCTGAAAAAGTTAAATCAACTTCCTATTAAAAAAAGAAAAATCCTGCATCATTAATTGGAATAAAATATCAGTGATAACCCAATTAATCACTTAATTTCTCTGAACCCCTGCCATCTCTTTCACCTTCACCAGCCATGTGAGGAAAGTTGCCAGGATAGTGTACTCAACACCCAGGGGATCCTGTCCCTCTACAGAGCCCAGGTCTGCCCTGTGATGGAGTTCACACCACTCACATGGTACTCCTGGCTACTGTCCTATCTGGGCTAGCTCAACAGAATTAAGACCAGATTTTTTAGGATGATACAGCTTCAGGCTACACAGCAGCAGCTCCACTTAGCCATGCACAAGGCAACACATGATAGACCTGGCACCACTATGCTTGCTGCCCCCACCCACACCAACTCATGTCATGGCCAGGATGAAGAGTAACCTTTGCCCCTTTTTGAAGTGTTACAGTCTCTTGTGAAATCAGGTAGTACAGATTACACCCTGCTAACACACCACACACATCCAGGAATTCAAGAGGTGTAAATGAGTGTCTGAGACTGCAGTTAGTGTGCACCAACAAAGTGTAATATATGCCATGTATATGTCAACCAAGATGGCCAGACTACTTGTGTAATTTGACTGGGTCTTTGTAATGGCACTATTAACTGTTTAAATGAAAAGTGCAGTGCAGTATCATCAACCATCAGTAATAAATGTGGAGTTAAAATTCAGAGCAGTATTATCAACCATCAGTGATGAATATTGAGTTGTCTGGTATTACTTCAACAAAAATTAATTTTAATCCAAGCTGCACTGTCAGAATATCTATGCCATTCCTGGAGCCACTAAGCTATCAATGATTTGGAGGTTTTCTGCCCTTTCTATTAGGTTTCTATTTTATTCATCATATCAATACTTACAAACTATTAAGCATGATGTAGGATATGTATACCATTGTCATGTCAAACAACTTTTGTCAAATGCAAGAAAACATATCTGAGGAATACTGCTCATTGTCAAGTATTTCTGAAATATATCACAAATTCTTGATGCTATTCTGAAGTTCATTTGCAAAAAATAAGATGAAACTTCTTGAATCTTGCAACATTCCTGAGATAATTATCAAATATCAACAAGAGTTTAGATTTCAGGAAGGACCATTGTTACTGATCTATTGTCCTTTTATATGATGCTGATGAATATGGAAAAACATCAGCTTGAAACAAATTCTGGGTAATTTGATTAGGGAAATACATTATTTTACATATAAAAGATAGTAAATAGTCTTTCTTTATCCTTTTGACTGCAATCCTTATCACAACTTATCCATGCTCCTTCATCTTTCAGGTCCTCTTTCACACTGCATTCATTCTCACTTCCATCCTCAGCAGCTACATTTCAGTTGGTAAACATGATTATAAACCAGCTTCAGAATGTCATGGTAGTTAGAAAGCTTGGCTCTTACTGAAGTGTCCTGTTTGAGTGCACAGTTTGGTGGAGACAAGCTAGGCTTGTGCCCTTCCATTCTGTATTCCCTGTACAGGGTGCAGCTATGAAATGCTGCCCAGCCAAATCATCATCAGCCATCCTAGGAGTGGCATACAGCTTATTACTCCTGAGCTTTTGAAGAGTATCTTATTCTCAGGTTGAATCATGTCAGCTGAAAAAAGATAAAGAAGAAAAAGAAGAGAAGGAAGATTGGTCATGATGATGATCGTCATCTCAATAAAGTTTCCAGCAACACACACTATTCTTTCACAATATACATTCAATAAGACACAATCTAACACTAAATGCTGTTGGTCAGCATCCCCTCCCCACCTGTTCCATCTAAAAAATATGCTGCTAGTGCAGCCACAAAAGGTTAGAATGACTTGGAATACATTCTTTACAAAGCTATCCCTCAGTATCTGAGTAATTTCAAATCTAATTAGCTTCATTAATATTGAGAATGTATTCATTTAAAACCAAAATGTGTTGTTTCCTAGCATGTTGCAGATGTGGTGGATATGATGATAAAGGTTACTTTGTGGTCAAGCCATCTGAATACACCCTGAGCGTAACACAAGTCTACTCCAGTGCCAGACATTCTTGAAATTGATGTTGCTCCATTTGCTCATTAGGTTTTTGGCACATTGGATAAAACTAAATATATATCATGTATTCAGGTAAATGAAACTGCAGAAAAAAATTTGAATAGTTTATTTCAATATACCAAATAAATAAAATATATCAAGTATGAATATGTACATAAACAAACACAAAGCTATCTCTCTTAGCTCTTAAAATATGTCAGGAGGACAACTTTATAAAAGTATCATAACTGTTGACTCATCCCTGTCATCTCATTCCTCCAGCTGTTACTCATGACTAGTATTGCTTTCAATCCACTAAACTGTGTTATTCAATACCAGATGCACATAAAAAATTCATTTATTATACTTTTTGTGTAACTTTCAACATGTAAAACAGAATAACCTTGATAATGACATTACTATGAAGGTGCTGGAGAACACAATCACAGCCAGCATCAACGTAGAAACATTCATTCATCTTTACCAGTGATTCTGCTGTTCTCCAAGCAGACACACACTGACTTGGGTCTGCATTATGAAGTCATGGAATTAAGTGTTACCTGATCATTTTATGACACACCCAAACACAGTAGTAGTAGACACCTGCCGCAACAATAATTACTTCCAGTGGGGTCAAAAGCACTGGATCACGGGATGCTGTGAACTTATCATTAAAGTCAGTGTGGCCTCACAAGGTTTCCCTTTGTGTCACAATACACAAGAGTAGTCTAAAGACATCTTCCTTCAAAAAAAAAACTATATGCACACAAAAGCTATATACACACACACACACACACACACACACACACACACACACACACACACACACACCCTTCACTCAAAATTCAAAATAAGATATGGTGACTCCTACACCAGCCTCAGGGTCCCTTTCTGTGAAGGGGACCAAAAAATGTCCCTAAGTCACCTCTGCCAGTTTTTCTCATGCCCAATCTATACAGGAGCCTTATCCATCCATGTAAGAAATATGCTTTACATATATGGATGAGTTCCACTTATACTACTGTCACATTAGATAGGATGGAATCAAAAGCTTTTTTCAGACAAGGAGTTCCTCTCCTCCGTCTGAATGTCTTCAGTCTCTTTCTGAATGCCGTAATGTTGCTCTTCTGATCTTGCTAACTGCATGTCTCCCCTCCTCCCACAGTCTCCCCAGACTAGACTCTCTTTTTTCTCTCAGCCCTACTCTGTCCATCTCTCCAATGCAAGAGTTAACCATTACATGTTCTCAATCACTCATCACTTTCTTTGGCAAAGTCTGGAAGTCTTTGCATCCTTTTGTTTTCCACCTTCCTATGACATAAACTCATTTAAGAGGATGGTTTCTACACATTTATCCCATTCATTTCACCCTGTTCAGTGAGCCTTGTTTTTTTTCAATCACAATTTTTGTTGCCCTTGGCCAGTTCCCCTCATACATAAAAAAATGAAATAAATAAATAATAATAATAATAATAATAATAATAATAATAATAATAATAATAATAATAATGATCAATAATGAAATGTGCCAAACGATGAGTTATCTTATCACAACTTAATGTAACCAATGTACTGTATTACGTGAGATATCTTGTCAACGACCATGGACGGGTTAAATCTGAAAAACACATAAAGATTTCATGTTAGGCCTGGCAACAAAGTAGTGTGCAACAGTTCATGTATTTGCAATGTGAATTTTGACAGTGCACGTGTACACTCAAATATGTGCAATGAGCATATGCCAAATTAAGACTTTGAAAGAGTGTGACACCAAGGCATGATTCAACTCATGACTACACTTCCATAAGGATTTAAACATTAGCAATAGTGTGCTTTGCACATTATGAAAGATAGAAAATAGAGACATGAGCAAATCTATAAATTTCTTATGAATGTACATCTATCACGATACCCAGTGAGTTTTATCTCATCTATCCCGCTCCACTTTGGTCTTTTTCTTTCGCATTCAATAGCTAATACAACCACCACAATACAATTGCCCCCATACACTCGCCTGCAAGCAAGGACATAGGTTACGTGTAGAGTGGGCCAGTCTTACTGAGGAAAATTCTCTTGAGGACATAAAGCATACAGTGGCATTGCATGCTGGCCATAATACACAGCAATACAGAGCTTGGAGATTAAATAAGCATTGTAGAGGGAGCGTGCAAGTGGAATATCTCATTATAGTGATTTTAAATTTGATAACATCAGTGAATTACTCTCCTAACTGATTCTTGGCCATCACATTATTGCACTGTTTATGGTTTAGATTAGTTTTCCTGTACTCATGTTCAGCATTTCATACATTTTTATGGCAAAAGCCAGACATACAATCCATATGCTGCTTCTAAAAAACACAGCTCACAAGTCATAACTGTATCTCAAATACTAATATCAATTTTGCGTAATCAACACTTCATTTTCCTGGCAATGAATGACAAATAATCACAATGAAATGCTCCCATAAAGGTGGTGGGTGTTCCTTCCAAAGGGCACTGTTGCATGCCTGTAAAACATCATATGGCATCTTTTCTATCTTCTTTTCTTCTTCACTGTTGTTGCAGGGATTAAGGAGTACAGTGTCAATTTTCTTCTTGTAGTTAGCAAACTTTCAATAAAAATAGCAACTGGCATGAAGCTCAACTCCCTCAACAAAGTAAAGCAAGGATGACACTGTCCAAATTCTAGAAAAAAAGTTGCTGGAACAGGTAATGGCAACCATTAAACCAGCAACCTCTACACCAGCTTTACATGGATCACTGTGTTTTTGTCTCAAGGCAGGAACTGATGGCAGTTGCCAGGCCAAGAAAATTGGTACTGCCAAGCCAATCAATTCAAGCACAACACAAAGACAAAAGCATCAAGTCCACAACTATGTGAACTTCCCTTCAGCCCTAAATCTTAACAAGTTGCAGCAAGTTCTGAAATTTGTCAGTCATTGTGAATCCATTCATTCAAGAATCTGGTATCTTCTCAAGACAGCTCTCATCAACCTAATACACACTCTCCTTTCTTCTGATGTACCAAGGAGTACTCCAGGAACATAATGGTTTATCTTTTTCTTGAATAAGGCAAAAGTAACATCAAGGGCTGCTCACTTGTCTGAAGTAGTTAAAATCCACTTGTTGTTCTGTTACGATTCACAGAAGTTGGGAATTTCCAATTTAGTAACTGGCATGTGAACACATCCCACTGTCTGATGCCAGTTCCAGCAACTGGTGCCACCAATCAGGATTTGCCAGGATTTGTCCAACATAAACATTAAATCCAGTTGTGAGGAGCACTCAGCCATCTTGAGTGAAGGGACAGTCTTGCCTGAGAGCTCATATAAATGTTGTACAAGATGTGCCACCATCCCTTGCAATGTGAATCCCCTTTTCAAGTCTAGTTACATAGTAGTCTGCCTGTGGGCCCGGATTAATCTCTCGACTAAACAGCTACCCATCTTGGCGAACAGCTGGGAGTGGGACCTTATTCCCTTTGTCATGAATCATAGGCTGCAGAGTAATGGAGTTGTGCTGGTTTGGTTCCTTAACAGCTTTACTGATCCAGAGTCTGTTTGGCCAAACAGGTTCTCTATCCCAGCAGATCACAGACTGTTGGTGGCATTGGCTTAGTTTCTGGTGCAACTAACCAACTTAGGGATGAGAAGTGTCCCCAGCATTTTACAGGATGACAATTGCACTGGGTAAAGCCAGGCCTCAGTGCTCCTGTGATTCCAATGGGCAATGGCCTTGAGATTGGGGGGTATATAGTGTGAGTATAGTGCCACTCCCCCACAGGTTGGCAGAATGAGTGCAAACCTCTGTGCTCTCTGCCACAACCAGGGTGTCATTGGAGGGACACTAATCCTGCTAGTTAATAGATTCAGCTTATAAAATGCATGGGCATGACTAATTGACTGTTATCATGGGTGGCATCCACAGACTAGAATCCTATCAAGTGTGGATCCCAGTAGTAGCTAGATTTTGCACCTCCAAAGGGACTAGTCCTGCAACTCAAAAATCGGCAGTTTTGCCAGCTGCCTGTTGTTCCCCACCTCAGAAATGTCGTTGAAGAAATGGGCAAACTACCCAGGGGGAATTCCTCCTCTGCTCCTTTGCATTTATCCACAGATTTGTCTCTGTGCTTGGGAAAGGTTGCCATCTGCTACAGGTTTTCCCTTTGGGTAAGCACGGGTAAACAGATGGCATATGTGTGACTCTCTTAAGGTGGGCTTTGGTTTTGAAAGACTGTGGCATCTCAGCCCAACCAGCCATCATGCTCTGTGTTACAAATATAATGGTGACAAAGCCACATTATCTGGGTTTACTGAGGTCACATTCATCCCAATACACTTTCCATGAGGTGTCCTCTCCTAATATGGTTGGCTGTTGCCCTGGAGAGCCTTGTCACAGCCATTACTCTTATCAAAAAGTGTAAGATACAGATGATGAAAATTGCCTATCAAATATTTCCTTCACACTTTCAACAAATGTGTCCTCATGCTATCAGTGGCCTAAATTGTAGAGTAAAATATCTAATGACATGCTTCGTAGTTCTTAAAACCACAAGCAACAAATTTCCTTATTTTGTTGCATCCATCCTCATGTGTATTAATGTTGTTCCCTGCCCTCTTGATCTCTTCCCCCCATCTCTCTCTCTCTCTCTCTCTCTCTCTCTCTCTCTTACTGAACATGAGCTTTGGTATGCAGACAACATCAATGAAAAATCTCCCTGACTTTCGTTTTCTGAAAGTTTCTACTATTAGAATTCTAAATAGAAGTGTGGACATGTAGAACCAATAAGTGAGCAATTTCACCCCAATACACTGAAGAAAATGATGCCAAGTATTTGATTAATAATTCATAACTTTCAAGATTAGCAAAACAGTCACAAAACCAAACCATATGATGAGTACAGATGCCATTAGAAAGGATATCTTAACTTCTCTCTACATCATACTGTCATGCATTTCTATTACATTAGATTATGGTGGTGTTGCGGCACCTTCTGTTAGTCAGTAATTGGTCACACTCTTTATATCCTGTCAATCTTTCCTCTTTGAAGTGACCCCTTCAATGTTTCAATCTATTTATCAGTAACTCTGATTACCCATCATTCTATAGCTTTAGAATCTACCTTAAAGCAGACTGTTTTAACCCCTGAAAGGATGGATGTATTTCTCATGGACATCCCTCAAAATTGAGCTTGTCTTGACAACTCAGCAAAAAATAAGTCATTTTCCATAACTAACTTTTCAACTCTCCCTTGACCAATTAATTGCCTAAAATGTAACAAATGTACACTATCAATGTGTACTTCTCAATCTCTTACAAACTCAAACTCTTCAGGTGATGTGGTGTCTCTGTGGTGAAGTGATATCAGTGCTTTCTCAGCCTCTGTTTGGATGGTTGTGTGTCATGCAGCAGCCTGGCTGGAGCAGTAGCTGGGGGCCAAAGCCTCCTTTTAAGATCTGCTTCCCTCACCAGTATTTTTCAGTCCCTCATTCACATGAATGCCTAAATCCATCATTTTCTAAACATTCTAAAGGAAGTAGTATTGCTGTCTGTTACTTATAACGCGTAAGAAAAAATTGTATTCATCATGACTGGGAGGATATACTGTATGTAAAAGACACACAGTCTACTATTCATTGTGAGGGAAGTTAACAGACTAAAAAAATTGCATGAAAGTTTGAAATTAAGCCTACTAAATGTAGGCCAACATGAGACACCACATGCCCTCTTCATTGCATCAACTTTAGATGCCATCTGCCCTTTAGAGGTTAAGCATGATTCCATTTACAATGTGAATGTTACTGTGAATTCTATGAAAGACTGATGATCTGGCTTTCCCTGCACCAGTGAGATCTTGCACCTTAAATAGGAGCCACAAAATGCTCATCACGTGTGAATACAAGAACATGGGAAGATAGAATGAATACCTTGTCTGAGTGATGAATGAAATGCATAGTGAAATGAAAAGCCACTCAGCTACTCTTCTTTCCTCCTCTGTTGCATTATTACACTGTTATCTCTCTCCCACTACATCATACTTGTCAACTCTCACGCATCAAGAGTAAGACTCACACATTTTATCTCCATCTCAATCTCACATGCATTGCCTCTAAAAACTCATGCATTTTTACAAATATTTCCCAAATATTCTTTTTAACATCACAATTTCTGAGAGAAATTGTTAAACCTAATTTTTTGGGTTACAAAACGTCTGCTTTCCTTCAGCCAATCAGCAATCATTCTACATAAATCTATCTTGTGTTTTGTTGTTATCTGACCAGGGGCTGCACCCTCTGGACCCCTGCTTCTCACTCTTTGGGACTTCCAGGGATTGACAGCTATGCTACATGATGCTCATATATGTGTACATAAAATGGTTCCTAATCAGAAATTTCTCTTAAGACAAAAGTTATTATTCTTTAAATATCAAATGTTGATATTGTAAATAGGAAAGGACTCAAACTCCTGTTGTGGTTGCCAGATTCACCAGATATTGTAATATTTCAAGAAAAGTTGGTCAACTGGTTATCATATATTTTCTTATATTCTTCTGTCACATACCAATATATTAAAGTACCTTAAGTATTTTTAAACACATCTATGGCATAAATGCCTTAATAGTAAAATGAATGTTATAACAATCCATTATGTTTTTTATTTCATCTCTTTCCCTGGGACAAAAATTACTTTTGTTACTCAGTTGATAACACAAAGTTAGTATATTTTCTTTCCTTTTAGGCTACAAAGTAGACCACAAGAAACCATAAACATATGAAGCTCAGTAAGTGAGTTTATTTTCATAACTTAGAAATCAAAGTCTGATAATGAGATTGTCTATTGCCAACCAATTCATTCTCCACAGACATTTTTAACGTCACAGAGACCTAATAGAGACTGAGCTATTGGACAATGACAATCCTGATGAATTATTTTTACTCTAAAGGCACACCATGTTCAGGCTATGGCAAGACACAGCTAAAGTACACGGTGATGAAAGCAGTGCAGCACCCTCAAGGTATTTCAGTTTTTCTTATAAACAAAACTGAACAAAAATAGCTGTGCACTTTCCTTGTGAATCATTAACCTGTGCAGCAGTGATGAGAAATGTGTATTAAGGTTTTGTGCTATATTAAGTCTCTAAAAATTAAAGAACTTGGTACATCTCTATATCATGATGTTAATTGTACAAACTAAAGTAACTATAAAGAAATACCATAATAAAATAACAACAGAAAAAGAGTGGAAGGCATAAAATCAAGATAAATCAATAGATACATCACAATATAGTGTTTAGAGACGATTGCTCAGTACCGCAAGATGATGCTGAAATACTCATGAATTAAACCCGCTAGCGAACAATGATTACTTGCCAGTTTGGGTCCTCTCCTATTCTAATTCTATCCATCACATGCACAACTTCATCTTTAAGTTGATATTTTCTACTTCTTAAAATGTCAATCCTGGCATTAAAAATCAAATCTGTGGCCTAAATTAGCAGAAGTTTTTGCTTTATTTTGAAACATTTTTTAGGAAACATTCCTTATACTATTCCTCAGCACAGCACCCTACATGCTAAAGCAGTACTAATAAGGAAAGATGCTTTAAATAAGCATAAGAAAGAGAATAGGGAGAGGTGGAGGCTCTTCTGCCATTGCCAAACCCCTGGATGATGCTCCCCGGACTGAGTGAGTTAACAAGGAGAGACAGAGATGGATAAGTAGGAAAAATCAATGAGTAGAACCAAGGCAGCTTTCAACTAAGTAAAAAAAGAAATTAACTAAAGTCATCAGCAACAAAAAAGTGTGCAGTGTAACTTGAAGTAAGCCTTCACACCACTTTTTTTTTTTTTTTTTTGACAGGCCTAGTACAATGAGTCAATACCAGTTAAAACATCAGATATGTGGCAAAAAACAAGGCTCAGTTCCATTTGAAGATTTAGTGCATATCAAAGCCAGCGTATGAAGACAATGCTGCTTCACAATCACACCAGCCTTAGCACTTTACTGAATTTGGTCAGCAATGTGACACATTGCAAGTAATGTGCTCTCATTCAGCTACATCAACTTTCCAATACCTCATTTCTTCCCTCAAGATTTACTGACTCCCTTCAAACTATCCTCTGATGAGGACAGTGGTAAAGTGAACCACAAAAACAATGGACCCAAGGAATGCATTTTTTCCCATTCAACCTTCTATCCCTTCTAATATTTGGAGGATTAACCAATCAGCGTGTAAACACTTTCATGTGAACAGCAGCAATTGACTCAAAAGATGAGGATCATCCTCCTCCTTTATGACAAAATATTAGGATTGTAAGTAGATTGTATGAGATAGAAATAGATCTCAACTCTCTAACTTTTCTATCAAATTCCATCTTATTTTCCATACATGGCACTTTCTTCCAACTTCGGCTGGAGGGATCAGGAGATGGGGAAGAGCCTTCTTCTGTGCTATCCTGTCCCTCTCAATAATAGAGTACAATACTTATCTAAACAGCCTAGTTAGAACCTGAGGGTGTGGTGCTGTTTGAAGTTCCTGAGTATTTCTGTGAGTATTACCAATCCTCTTTCCCCTCCCCCCTCCTTCTCCATACTGTAAACATGGGTATGACTCCCCACGTATCACACTGCTGCTCTCTGCCAAAATCTTAATCTCTGTAAGACAATGAGTGTTTTTTCCTTGCACTTTGCAACATTTTACAATATGAAGCAATAAAGTGAAAATGATAGTAGTAAAGTTTGCAAATAATGTGAAAAATATGACACAAGTAGCAGTGATAATGGAGAAATTAACTATGTATAATCAAACCAGAGTAACTTGGTACTTTGGGTGTTGGCTGCACCTGCACCCATCCTGCATTGTTGTCACATTTACATTCAACAACTGCATGACTTATTGAACTGTTTTTGATTTGAAGATGGATGAACAATGCTACATACTTTTTGCTATACTTGGCAACACATATAGGCAGTGCAGTGGTGCTACCCCATGACATGTGAATCCCTCAGGTCACTCCTTGCTGCCCATGGTCAGATCAAGTCACTCTAGAGTTGCGGTGGCACAGCAGAGGTGTACAGCCAATACCCAAAGCACAAAGTTAGTCTGGTTTGACTATAAACATTTTATATCTTTCTGACATAGGTCAGAGAAAGAGAGAGAAGAGGGAGGGGGAAAGATGCACAGCTGAGAGGTGTGAATTGTTTTAGTTGATCCTCTTCATTTAAGTCAATTGTTGTCCTTCATATGGAAGCTTTTACTTGCCAATAAGATAATCCACCAAAGATGATATGAGGTGGAATGTTGAGTGAAAAAAAGACATGCCTTGGGTCCATCATTTTTTGTGTTTCACTGAACAAGTCATATCCATTTCAGAACAGACCTGAATTACTAACTTACAGAGCAATCACATCTTTATCGTGAGAAAGAATAACACTTGAAGGCTTTTTGGAGAGAAAGAAATGCACTTTATAAGCCTTCAATTATGGTAATAAACATAACAAGACTGCTAACAATAATTCCAAGTTTTGCAGGTGATATTTACTGTGGTTCAGCATGTCAGTGATCAACTTGTGTGGGTTGTGCTACTGGTATTCATTTGTGTAACTTGGTACTTCATCCCATTCAAAGCATTTCACACCAACTGCTAGATCATCTTTGGCCAAGTATTTTGTACTTTGCATTACCTGGTGACATGTTTTTCAGGTCCTTAATGAGCTTTTTAAAAAACAGAGCTTAAAACCTGACATTTAATTGTCTATACTTCCACTGAGGTACTTACATTGAGAAAGGTGTCTGGGTACTCCTCTTCTAGGTGAACAGCACTCAGACTTGAGGTTGACTGGGGTTCCCTCTCAGGATCACTGACAGACGCAGGCTCATGGCTCCCACTTAGTAACATTTTCTTCTTGGGATTACCATCTTCATGCTGCAATTTTCGTTTTTTGCGATTCTGCTCTTCACCTTCTTCTTCTGAATCAACATTCTCAGCTTCTGTCATGGAGTTCACAATGTTTGTAGCATCTGAAGAAGAAATGTACCATCATTACAACTAGCAATATGTATCCAACTGTTTGTTGTAAAATAGTTCATACAAACACACAAAAGAAACATAAAAGCCCAATAGATATGATAAAACAGTGTTTCAGAAAGTTTACCTGAAGGTTTTAGTGATAATCTTGGAATGTCATCCTCCACAGTGTCAAGGCAAGACACATCTACATCTTTGAGTTCATCAATGACAGCTGGGTTTTCACAAGCTGTGATAAAGAAAAAAAGAACAGTTCATTGGATCATTATGAAGACACATCACTATTTCTGATACATTAAACCTGCTAGAGTTAAGGGTCCATCGTGAATAAAAAAAATTATATCTTTGGTCATGAGTAATTCATGTGTTGCAATTCTGAGTTGGACCTGCCAGAGCATTCTACTGCCCAGCATTTTCATGTGACCACATGTTTCACAGATTTCACCCTTACATGGTAAAAAAAAAATCCATCAGAATATAGAGGTGCACCTAACTTAGCACTTAAAACTTTACCCTGTGCATAGAGGACACTGAAAGTATATTGTAGGAGAGGCAAACCTGATATCCCTGGCTACCAATCAGTGGCAGGCTGCACTCTGATGCCATGCCACACATTCCACACAGCCTAACAGATGAGACTGTTTTGCTAATCTGCTAGACACTACCTTTGTACTTGCATGTATTTCATTAAATATACAAAAAATTACTAGTATATCATCTAAATTGAACACATGAGCAGTGGCAGTACTCATAAGTCATATGAATGTTGCGTGAAGAAGTGTGATCCTAAGAACTGGGAAAGGAATGTATCAAAGGAAACAAATCTTGGCTACAGGTACACAAGATTTGAAAAAAAAAAAAAAAAAAAAAAAAAAAGTTCCTATGCATGAAACTGGTGAGCCATGAAAGCGTTGGTGTTTTAATGAACTAAGATATAATTTTCTTCTTTTTTTTCTTCTTAAAGCATCTCTAGCCAACAGCAACAAAAATTTGGAATATAAAAAAGCCAACTTAAATGCCAGAGAGATGCCAAAAAGTGATCCAATCCCAGAAGATAGTGTCTTCATGCCTGTCATGAGATGATTTTTGCAGTTTTGCAATATTTTTGTGATTTTCAACTTGATCAGTCCCTTTAAAACAAAATTGTACATTCAAAAACTATTTTCGTATTTTGACAGTGGACTTTCCCCCCTTCAAACACGCCACAGCATTAGTGTACAGCACTCCATCATTAAGAAAATCCCTGCTTATACTGGGCCACAGGGTAACAACATTAACATTGACCAAACACAAACACTCCTGGCTGAGTCAAAGATTTTATAGTGCAAAAAAATTTCTCAAGCAAGAGAGATCTATGTATGTAAATCAGTAATAATTTCAGGAATTTATAGAGTGAATTCCTATTTAACCTTATCCTAGTTTATGTTCATTGCATAATCAACAAAAGTGAAATGATCATGAAGTGTGAGCATCTTCCAATCATCATGAAAAAAATTGTCTCTAGTAAGTTTATATTCAAGCAAAATGACACAATACTTTACAGCAACTGTCTTCTTACCAGTGGGTGGTGAAGGATTTTTCTGTGTTTTCTCCGCTGGCGTCTCTGCCTCTATACTCTCACTGGATGCACGAGCCAACATCACCATTTCCGCTTCATATGGGTCTTCTGGCATTTCATCTTGAATTTTCTGGTCAACAGAAAAATATTGAAACTCTACCATAATTAATAAACACTAAACAGTACATGATTTCAAGTGCATGTAATAACCAAGTAGCAATAACACTTACATTCATCATTTTTGCAATATCAGTGGTGGTTCTGGCAGTGGTTGGAATAAAGATAGGAACTGGGAGTGGTATAGGAACAAACACTGGCACTGGATACGGCATGCTATACGTCATCATGGGTGTGGGGACATAGATGGGCACTGGCACAGGTAGCACAGCTGGTGCCTTAGAATCGGTATCTGAAGACTCTGTAATGACAAAAAATCATCTCAACTTCATATAATTGAATGAAACTAAGCAAAACTTCATTTGCTTCAGTACAAAACATGTTTAAGCATCTGAATGCTATAAAGGAAAGAACCTTTATACAATGGTGTCAAAATCTTTCAAGATCTAACTTATCATGATTTCTGGTACCTACCTAAATGATGCCTTAGGCATATCAAGTTTTGATAGGAGTCTGGCACAAAACTGTGATATCCAAACTACCCTCTAAGTTTCTATCCTTTTTTTCTCTAACTTTTTTTTGTTTTACAAGTTTCATAGCTGCTGTGGTAGACAAACAGTACTCTTCTAAATCTAATAACCACTTCACACCAGATTTAAAAATGCACAATACTGATACACAGCATAAGCCTACAAGTGGTAGTTTATCTAATTTTTTATATAAAAATACAATATTTTCTGTCTATGTGGAGGAAAAAAGTGTGTGTGTGTGTGTGTGTGTGTGTGTGTGTGTGTGTGTGTGTGTGTGTGTGTGTGTGTGTGTGTGTGTGTGTGTGTGTGTGTGTGTGTGTGAGAGAGAGAGAGAGAGAGAGAGAGAGAGAGAGAGAGAGAGAGAGAGAGAGAGAGAGAGAGAGAGAGAGAGAGAGAGAGAGAGAGAGAGAGAGAGAGAGAGAGAGAAAATGTTTTCAAGTAATCTCTTTTGGAGCATGGAGTGAGAAAAGAACAGGAAAAAAAAAAAAGGTGGGGGCGAGGGGCCTGTCAACACCTTCCCTTGGTTAGCTTTGCACGTCACCTGTTTGTGTTTGCCTGTGCCACGGGTGAGGTTTGCAGTAGACTCCTTTGGTGGTGGTGTGTGGTCGACAGGAGGTTGTCTTGTTCACCATGGTAGGTGGTGTGAGAAGCCTCAATAGCTCTGCCGTCACCTGTTGATACTTCATGCTGTTAACATCCAGCAATAGTAACAATAACAAGGCTTCAGAAAGAGCAAAATGGAAACTTTACTTTTTCCAGTGCTTCACTCCGTACTTTTACAACACATATTGCAATGTCACTACTACTCTTAAATGCAATTTCTTACTATAGAAAAAAGTATATAAATTAAATAAAAAACACTCACAGAACTGACGTCCTCTGCTGCATCACAGACAATTTTTTTCTTGGTTTGAGAAGTGTTTTCTGGTTCTTCTGGTTGACTTGAAGGAGTTTTTTGAAGGACTTTCTCTCCTGAAAACCATAATAAAAAATTGTCAAAACTCTTATCTAACTCTTTCCTTCAATAGCAGAAGTTAAATTATTGAATATGCTATTCTAGTGAAAAAAAAAAAGGTAGGCAGGCACTGTTAATCCAAAAGATAACTTCATTAACCAGTAATCTACTAGCAATAAGTTACCATTGCTAATTTGGTTCTTAAAGCTTTAACAGACCTAAAGACCTAACATTTTATTATACTGTTGTTTAGACAGTTTTCTGAAACATTACAGTATCCCAACATAAGATCATGATGGTGTCCACAACACTAATACAAATAAATAATGAGTAAAAATTTAACATGCAGTTGATTTTAGCCATAAAGTGTCTGTTATAAGGATGTACTGAACTCCAGCAATAGGACAACTTCAGATTAATCATGTTAACTACTATAAACCAGAAGTGAACTGTTAATAAACAAAATATATAACTAAACTTCCAGACACAGTTAATAAATACCTAACAAGTGACAACATTTCTATTGTATTCATATATTTTTGGTTATTACTAAATTATGGCATCATAACACAGAAAACTTTAAACAAATGTCATATTACAAAGTCATACATCTATCTACCTATACAAATGTTAAGAAAAACTTACGCAAAACTGGAACTGAATTGCTGTTCTCAGAAGAGTCTGAACTCTGAATTCCATTCACTTGGAATCCAAAAGTATTTTTGTATTTGGAAGCACAGGCATAGCGACAAAAACTTCTGAGTGTGTTGTCAGACATGACCATGTGGTACTGAGCCTTGGCCATAGCATTGCACATGTTGCAATTGGTGACAGGTTGATCAGAGACAACATTTGATGTGACAGACCCACTTTTTGGTGATGCTGCTGCAGTCCCTCCATTCTTGCTTTTCTTCCTAAAATAAATTAAAAAAGCATAAAAAAGTATACTGGTGTACAATAATTTTCAAACATATGCAAGAAAGGAAACTTCATTATTCCAGTCTACAAGAGAAAAGGTACTAGAATGTTTTCTTTATGATTCTTCCATTAAATCTTTCAGTGTTAATCCAAAATAATTATTTTTTATAACCTTTTTTTTCCCATTAACCAAAAAGCAAAAATCATTATTTTTTATAACTTTTTTTTTCCCATTAACCAAAAAGCACAACTTTTTCCACTGTTCCATCACTCAACTATTTTTTGGTCACTGGTGTTTCAAAATTATACTCTAAATTCATACCAGATTGTTGTATTGTTATATTACACTTGAACAAAGACCACAGGAGTAAGAGTTAATCAATCCCTTACTTTACACAATTTGTTAATATGATAAACTCATCTCGTCATATAGAATTAATAAAGACATCACTATATAGATCTTGGATGAACAATACTGGAGGATGTAGGAGTAGCAACAGAGGTTACAGCTAGGATGAAAGAAGCAGGAAAAGTTAGATATCACGACTGTTTGAGAGTAAAGCATATGGAATGGATGCAAAGAGAAAATTCTATGGAGAGACAGTAGTTTCTGCCTAGTTATGTATTTCCTTCTTCCTATGACTTGAACTCTTTCAAAACACTTATCATTTAATTCTTTATGATCATTTTTAACTATGGGGATCAGCACCTTTTTCCCTTACAAGCTTTTTTGTTCTGTGCTCCTACAAAAAAGTTGTGACTGATCACTGTAAGGTGAGAGCAAAGTATTTTCACTTTTCTATTTGAAGCCAGGCAGCTAAGCAAGTGATGTGAATGAGTGTAAATGTGAGTTATGTGGTTTGTCTTGGCTACACCCTTCTTTGTGGGAGACAGCCTTGCTATATATGTTTGCATGTATCATTACATGTGAGATAACTTAAGCCTTTAATTACCAAGATATAATTCTGAATTAAATACAATCTTACTATTTCATTTAAGAATAAAGTCTAATGGAATGGACTGATTGATAAAGACTGACAAGAGTGGCCTGTTGCTCCCCATGCAGTCTGTACTTACCCATTGACAATTGGTTCTTTACAGTCGAGACAGTTTAATGAACAGAAGAAGTAGTCTCTGAAGTCTTCATCAACTTGTCGATGAATCATGTCAAAGTTGTATTTCTTAACCTAAAATGGAAAAAAACAAATACACAAAAATAAATAAATTATACATCAATTCATGTAAATCGTTATATTTTCAGATCTTAGACCAAATTCAAAATGTTTTCAGCTGGTCGTACAGCCAAAATCTAGAAATTAACAACAAATGACATCCACTGACTGTCTTGAAAGATTTGCAGATACCAACCTTACATGCCTCACAGACAACAATTTTTCGAGCAGACAAGATGAATACATTCACACAGGAATCTGAACAGAACACCCGTAGCTGATGGCCTCCGTGGTACAGGTAGTGTGCCACGTCCTCTGCATTCATCACGCGGAAGCATAAGCAACAGGGAACTGTGGAAAAGTTTCCTATTTAATACAATGATTACCATTACATAAATAACTCCAGAGTAAAACTGAGCACTAAAAATCAATAACAGTATTGTGAAGAAAAAAGCAAAACTTCTCAAGCACTTTATAATTATTACCTACCCTAATTAACCACTTTATCATTCATTTAATAATTTTATTTGTTCATTCTCTATATCTTTCATTTGTCATATATTCATATCAATCCATTTTATTTTTGTTGTACTCTATTTCATCTACCTTAACCAAGGGCACAAAGAGAGAGAGAGAGAGAGAGAGAGAGAGAGAGAGAGAGAGAGAGAGAGAGAGAGAGAGAGAGAGAGAGAGAGAGAGAGAGAGAGAGAGAGAGAGAGAGAGAGAGAGAGAGAGATTGTACATATGAAAATACTGCATGTGCATTCATACAGATATTAACTGTTTACAACTTCCACCAACCTGCTTTGACTTTATTTGCATATTTGTAGACATTGAGGCAAGGATCTGAACACAGCTGGTAAGATTCCTGATTGGTGACAAACTCATATCGATTGAGGCTGATGATCTGGCACACTGTACAAGGATACTGGTCAGTGTGGTTCTGTTGGCCAATGTCCCTTCGCTGTGCCCGCTTTAAACATTTTGAGCTGCAGTATTCCTGAAAGATTGTGAATATTGTGAAACACCTGATATTTCATGCCTTACTAATAATTTGTACATAAACCACCGTTGAGAATAAATTAATCGCAATCCTGGTGATCACTAGAGATACATTCATAAAGAATAAAAAAGCCTTCAGTGTTCAGCCAATGTTCAATTTTGGAATAAAGTATTCCTCCCTTATGGCTGCTCTGGAATTAAATCAACACTTTTTTCTAAATAATGGAAGCAGTTGGTAATACAGTAAACCCTCAGTAAATCAAACTTATTAAAGTGAGTTTTACATTTCTCAAATAAAATATGATCTACCAACTATACATTATCCAATTTATCAAACAAATGTTGGTAAATGACATGGAACGTTAGGTCAGTAGCAGTGGCAGGAGAGTGAGTGGTGGTGGTGGTAGTGGTGAGGGAGGGGTGTTGGGACACACAACACTACATTGCCTTTCCCTCAGTCTTACAATAGCACTTAAAGTGGAAAGTTGTTGCACTTGTATGAAATTAATTCAAGGGAGGATGGAATTGCAGAAGCTGAACACTATTATCTTTGGGTAAGACAGGAAATTAATCTAGGACCAACATCCCCAATCTGATATTGCAAAAACTCCATCCTATGAGCATTTTTCACAAGATGATCAATGTCTATTCTTCAAATCTAATTTTACAAGGAATTTTAGAACAAAAAATCTAAACAGCCATTACTTACTTTATTTGAAATAGATGTAACTTTTGCGACAGTTTCAAGATTCTTTTGACAGTAACAGCAAACTTTTATCTTGGTTTTGTAGCATTCAAGACAATGATTGGAGCAAAACTGGTGTATGTCAGACCCAAATCGGACACAGTATTTCCCAATGAGTATCAGGCGCACCTTTTCATGACACATGTGACACACGCCTGCCACTTCATTCAGATGCTGAGCTGTTGGGTCAAGATGTACACACATCAGACAAATATTACAATCTTCAGAAACACCATCTCTTAAAACTGACATGAAATATTCATCAACACCATCATCATATTATTCACATTTATCAAGGATATAGCAGTACATTGCCAGTATAAACAAAGAATAAACATAAAAACTAAGAAATATCAGTGTTAAATTATCTTCACTCAGTGGCAGTTCTTCTCATATATTTTCTAAAAATTAAAAACAAAGACTTACTTAAACAGTCCTTTGAGCAAAATTCCCTTGTTTCCCAGGAGTATTGTCCATCACGAGCTAAACTGGCTAGATCCTTCCCACACATCCCACACAACTTCTCAAATATCAGACGAGGTTTTTCCACTACATGATTGGGCATCAGTCCAGAGGTCCACTTGGCACGGCATGATGTTGAACACAGGAAGGCCCATGTTCCATTTTCATCCTTCTTAACAATTCTGAATTGACACTGGACATTCTGTAAGCAATACAAAATCATTGTTACTTCATTATGTTGCAGGAAGTTGTAATTTTTAGCTTATACAAGGAGGTTCCTAGAGACTGTGTCGCCTGACCAGCTGTTATCAAGGAAATAAAAACATAATGAAATAAGCCATCAGACCAACATATAGCAGTCTCTGTATAAATATTTCCATTATGTGAATAAGACAGACTAAATGTTTACAAGTCTGCAGTCTTCTAAAATGGAGATAGTGAAGAAGAATTAGCTACGCCACAGAACTTTATATAAAACACATACCCTGGAACATAGGACGCATTCTCTCTTTACAGTGAGAATGCTGCGCAGGATGTGGTACACGTGGCGGGGTGGGCTGCTCTCATCCTTGCTCCCTGCATCCTTTCCAACTTCCTGAATGGAGAAAAAAAATACAATACTTGCTCAGAGTGCTAACAAAATGTATCAAAGCTTATGAACAGTACAATACACAGCCAGCCAGTAGTTAACATATATGAAACACTTCAGCAAGTAACCTCAACTACCTGTAACAGGCTTTAGAAGAAATCAATAGGATTTTCAAGGGCATTTTTAGAGATAGTTAACAACTATGCTTTCAAAATAGTCCCAGGGAAAAAAAATCAAAGAGCCAAAAATACAAACCACATAATAGCACAAAACCAGTTACAGGAGTAGGCAGTAGTCACCTGCCGCCCGGTGGAATACTCCAGGAGAGGTACTTACGGGGATGTAGGCAGTGCTGCAGACTGAGTGATTCCCCGTGTCCTCTCTTCCCGGTTCCCTTTGTGGTCTCATTTATACAATTGAGCAGCTGCAGCCTGCCCTCTAAAGACAACTTCTACTACTTCCTACACTACACTACAACACCTTACACTTTTACACTCTCTTCAAATCAAAATTTAATAATGGCTTCACCACGCCCTGCCTCGGAGTCCCCCTCTGGGGAGGGGACCATAAATGTCCCCAGGTCGGACTGCCCTCTGCTGTCGACCTTGGGTGTCTTGACACTTCATCTAATACTTTCACTATCAATTTCTGCAACATTCGTGGCCTTCGTTCTAATTTTCAATCTGTGGAACACCACCTCTCCTCTACTAAACCTCATCTTCTCTTCCTAACTGAAACACAGTTGTCTGTGACTACTGACAGCAGCCCCTTTTCTGTTCCCTCCTACTTGCTCTATCCTCATTTTCAATCCAAAGCTGGATGTTGCGCATACGTGCGTAACGACACCACTTGCTCTCGTGCCCACAATCTTGAATCTTCAGAATTTTCTACCATCTGGCTAAGACTTCAATGTCACTCTCTAACTAAATTCATCTGTGCTGTATACCTCTCACCTAATTCCTCTGACTATGTAAAATTCTTTGACTATTTGACTTCCAAGGTGGAGCACATCTTATCTCACTTTCCTTTGCTGAGATCTCCATTTTAGGGATTTCAATGTTCACCACCAGCTTTGGCTTTCATCTTCTTTCACTGACCAACCTGGTGAACAAACCTTCAACTTTGCTATCCTTCATGACCTAGAGCAGCTAGTGAAGTTCCCTACCCGTATTCCTGACCGCCTTGGAGACACGCCCAACATTCTTGATCTTTTCCTAACCTCCAACCCTTCTGCTTACTCTGTTAAACTTTCCTCTCCGTTGGGCTCCTCCGACCACAATCTAATTTCCGTTACCTGTTCTATCACTCCAGTGCAGCCTCAGGACCCGCCTAAGCGGAGGTGCTTCTGGCATTTTAACTCTGCTAAGTGGGAGGAACTAAGGCAGTACTATTCTGATTTCCTTGGGATGATTATTGTTTTCATGTCAGAGATCCTTCTCTTTGTGCCGAGCGCATAACAGAGGTGATTATCTCTGGCATGGAGCTATACATTCCTCATACTTTCTCTAACCCTAAAGCTAAAAAGCCTTGGTTTAACTCTGCTTGTTCTCGTGCTGTCAATGATAGAGAGGCGGCTCACAAACGGTTCCGTAGCCATCCAACTGCTGAAACTCATGCCCTATATATTTCTGCCCGTAATCATGCCAAATCTATTCTCCAACTTACTAAAAACTCTTTCATCAATAGAAAATGTCAAAGTCTTTCCAATTCTAACTCCTCTCGAGATTTCTGGCATCTAGCCAATAATATCTCTAACAACTTTACTTCTTCGTCTTTCCTCCTTTACTTCATCCAGATGGCTCTACAGCTGTCTCTTCTTTTCTAAAGCTGAACTCTTCGCTCAAACCTTTGCTACCAACTCAACTTTGGATGATTCTGGGCATATTCCTCCTACTCCTCCACCCTCTGACTACTTCATCCCTAAAATTAAAATTCTTTATAAAGACGTTTTCCTGGCCCTCTCTGGCCTTGATTCTCGGAAGGCTTACGGTCCGGATGGAGTCCCTCCTGTTGTTCTCAAAACTGTGCTTCCGAACTCGCTCACTGCCTGGTCAAACTCTTTCATCTGTGTCTCTACTTCTATTTATCCTTCTTGCTGGAAGTTTGCTCACATTCAACCTGTCCCTAAAAAGGTGACCACTCCAATCCTTCTAACTACCGCCCTATAGCTTTGATTTCCTGCCTTTCTAAAGCCTTTGAGTCTATCCTTAATAGGAAGATAATGAGGCATCTATCAGCTCACAACCTTCTCTCTGATTGCCAGTATGGTTTCCGTAAAGGCAGATCTACTGGTGATCTTCTTACTTTCCTAACTGAATCTTGGTCATCCTCTTTAGGGACTTCGGTGAAACCTTTGCTGTCGGCCTTGACATATCGAAAGCCTTCGATAGAGTCTGGCACAAATCTTTAATTTCTAAACTACCCTCCTACGGATTCTATCCTTCTCTCTGTACCTTCATCTCCAGTTTCCTTTCCGATCGTTCTATTGCTGCTGTAGTAGACGGTCACTGTTCTTCCCTAAAACTATCAACAGTGGTGTTCCACAGGGTTCTGTCCTATCACCCACTCTCTTTCTATTATTCATCAATGATCTCCTAAATCTGACTCAATGCCCTATCCACTCCTATGCTGATGATACCACCCTGCATTATTCAACAGCGTTCAACAGACGCCCAACCCAACAACAATTAAATGACTCAAGGCGAGATGCTATAGGACGCCTAACTTCTGATCTTTCACTTGTTTCTGATTGGGGCAGAGAAAACCTGGTTTTGTTCAATGCCTCAAAACTCAATTTCTACAACTATCTACTCGACATAACCTTCCAGACAACTATCCTCTCTTCTTCAATAACACTCAACTTCCCTCTCCTCTACATTAAACACACTCGGTCTATCCTTCACTAAAAATCTAAACTGGAAATTTCACATCTCTACTCTTGCTAAATCAGCTTCCAAGAAGTTAGGTGTCCTATGGCGTCTTCGTCCATTTTCTCTCCCTCCCAGCTGCTTGCTCTGTACAAGGGCCTTATCCGCCCGTGTATGGAGTATGGCTCTCATGTCTGGGGGATCCACACACAGCTTTACTAAACAAGGTGGAATCTAAAGCTTTTCGTCTTATCAACTCTTCTCCTCTAACTGACTGTCTTGATTCTTTAAGTCACCGCCGCAATGTTGCATCTTTATCTGTCTTCTACCGCTGTTTTCATGCTGTCTGCTCTTCTGAACTTGCTAACTGCATGCCTTCCCCTCCTGCGGCCTCGCTGCACAAGACTCTCTACTTCTTCTCATCCCTATTCTGTCCATCTTCCTAATGCAAGAGTTAACCAGTATCTTCACTCCTTCATTCCCTACACTGGTAAACTCTGGAACTCTCTACCTGTGTCTGTATTTCCACCTGCCTATGACTTAAACTCTTTCAAAAGAGGAGTGTCAAGACACCTCTTACGTTAACTGGACCCTCCTTTTAGATTTTTTGTTTTCTCTTTCTACTTTCTTCTTAACAGGGCCTGGCAACCAGCGGGATTTTTTTTTCCAACACTTTGTTTGCCCTTGGCCAGTGCCCTTGTAATGTAAAAAAAAAAAAAAAAAAAAAAAAAAACTTTTTACAAATTGTTGACACAAATTTAATTTTAGTGAGGATTTTCTATGAGGCTCTTAGGGTATATACATTCAGTATACTCTCATTCTGCCCAAACTCATGGCTGATGCATGTGTGATGCCCTCCCTGCCTTGAAGCAGCAAGGAAACATGGAAAAATTTATCTGAAGATGGGATTAAGCAACTGTGAGAGGCCATCATTGGGATAAAACCTGTCAAGACACTCAAGGAAATCCATGTTTGATGCCTTTACAAATCAGGTCAAGCTGACCACCAAACAGTGCCAGTATAGAGGAAGGAAGACTGAGCCCCTACATTACAGACCAGTGTCACTAACTAGTGTTAGCTTCGTGAAATACTGATAAAAAATATAAAAAGTGCACAAGTGAAGTATTTGGGGAAGGAAGGTTTAACAAACTGCCAATTCCATTTCAGAAAAAGATCATTTGAGACAAATCTGATATTGTGAGTTCTGGGAAGGGAAAAATCCAAGGGTCTAAATCATACGGTAGGCACGCTTCTATCCACAGCACAGGAATAACAAATATATCAAACTGTTATTTTTTTCTCATTTTATGAGATAAAAAATGTATGAAAAAATGCAGCCTGGTATGGTCCCTATTTTTTATACAATACAACAATGTACCAGTTAAGATCAAAGGAATGCTGAATGAAAGAAAATAAAATTCTTACAACAATGCAGGAGAGAGAAGACTACTCCATTTCTAACTGATACTGTGCACTTGTATTCCAACAATATCCTCACCATGTCAAAATAAATCTTTCAATTCATTTCACGCTTCCAGCTGCTTACTAATCACCCATCAGCTGCCAAGCACTACAGCACTACATACAATACAACAATTCCTTCAAAGCACTCACCGTCGCAGCTGTGCTTAGTCGGATTTTGGGACCTGCTGATCCTGAGTCAGTCAAATCTTTTCTATTTGAAGACTTTTCTGTCTCAGAGGAATCGTCATTTTTTTCTGCAGACTTCTTTCCATCATCCTTTGTCAGGTCCACACTGTCACTGGCCGCTGTTCCTGCACTGCTGCTCTGAGGCTCAGCAGTTGAGGTGCTGCTCACAAGACGACATGGCAGATTCTCTTCAATTTCCTTTTCATTCTCTTCATCCACCATGTGGTTCTCATCACTGTTGTCTATCTGGTTAGGGTCCTCAGGGCTTATGGGGTCAATGAGTGTCGTCACAGAGGAGATCTGAATGCTGGAGAAGGCGTCACGGTCCTCGTCTACAGTGAGACCTGTGATGCAGTCCTCACCACCCACCACATTGGAGATTCTCAACTGAAGGCCATCCATCTCTTCTGAGCCAATGATCACACCGTGCTCCACTATCTCTCCAATGCCTGGAATGTCCGGGTGTGGCACGTCGTCCCCTCCAGCAACATCCACAAGTGAAGCCAAAGAGCGAAGTTTGATTTTCTTGCTTTCATTGCTAGCTGCCTTGTCTTCCATAACACTTAAGTCATCATTACATTCTTTGTTTTGCTTTTTTTTCTGATTCTTATCAACATTTTCATCATCATCTGACAAGTCAACAAGTACAGCTGGCTTTCTATGAACTGGGAGCTCAACTATGTCTTCATTGTCATCCTCTTTACCCACAACAATACTCTCCACACTTGCTTTCTGTGTAGCATCAGCATCAGCACCAGCACCAGCATTGCCATCAGCATCCCCTGAACATGTCTCCCCCTCCTGTGTTTCAGTCACTTCAGATCTCTCACCTGAACTTGAGACCACAGACTGTTTATCCAATGAGGTGTCATTTTCTGTGACTTTTGACACCAAGCAATTGCCTTCACTATTTGACTCTTCAGCACTGGACATCTCCACTGCATCAGCCTCCAATTCTGGCTTGTCTGTGTTCTCTTGTTCATCTGCAGTACTAAGAGGATTTGCTTGCTCGTCATTGTTGCCTTCCTGATCCTGGATGTCATTGCCTTCACTGCACTGCTGCTCTGAAACACTTTTATCAATATCAATAATCTCTGATGGGGTCAAGTCTCCATCCATGATCACCACACCAACACCTGCAGAAGACATATCACACTGTTCATCACTTTCTGCAGCAGTTGAATGGTCTTCCTCAGTTGTCTCCTTTTCTACAGCACTGTCCTGTTTTTCTTCTGGCTCAAGCCTGTTGTCTTTTGTTGAATCCACCTCCATACTTTCTGGCTCCATTCTTGTCCTTGTTGGCTCTGTCAAGGAAATAGAAACTTCACTTTATGCTTTGTACCATTTGTAAGACCAAGTCTATTATGCAACTGCAGTGTAGAATCTACATTCAAACAGACATATTAAACTAGATAAACGTACTAGCACCAAGACCTCAAAGCTTAAAGGGTGGTGTCACTATCATATCAATATCTAGTCTTCATCATACTACTGTACACAGGTGTAGTACATAGTGCGGTTAGTAGGTACCAAAAACTCACGCATTCAGTACTTCCGCACTAGGTACCTCAAAAAAATAAAAGAATCTTATGGAGAGGATCATCGAATGCCTTATCTATCGGATGAGCTCAGTACGCTGAGGGTGAACATGGTGGGCCTCTCTAAGACAAGGAGACCTGGCAATGGCACGACCAGTAGCAAGGGTTTTACTTACTATTGGCATGAGCAATGGTCACCGTGTCAAAGGACTAGTCATAGGCGTCTCCAGCAGACTGCAGCTGTCCGTTGTAGAGGTTACTCCGATTGATGAGCGTATAATGCAACTAAGGCTGAAGCATAGTCTAGGCTTTATGTCTGTTGTTGCAGTATATGCTCCTACCAAGGTGTGTGAAACTGAAGAGGAGTCATTCGATGTCAAACTCAACTCTGTACTGGACCAGTACAGTGTCTTGGGCGACTTTAATACTGTCACTGGCACTGAGAGAGCCAGCTACGAGTTATGTGTTGTTTCCCATGGTTCTGGTACCAGGAATGACAACAGCTCTTTCCTTCTGAATTTAGCAAGATCCAGAAGGTTGAGCATTGGAGGTTCTTGGTATTAGAGACCAGCGCTGCACCACTGGACTTGGTATAGCAAAACCGGAGGGGTAGCGAAAGAGATCAACCATATCCTTGTTAGTACACATTGGGGGATTCTTCAGAACAGCAGGGTTTTTCGGAGTGCCGAGTTCTTTGTGACTGATCACAGGCTTGTTGCTACACTCAAGCTGCATGTCAAGTCCAGAAAGCCTGCAAGATGTGACCACACTCTGTTTCATCTTAAGAAACTGAAGGACTTGACATGTGCCCAGGAGTATGCAATGACCGTCTCCAATCGGTTTAGAGTGCTCAACACCATCGAGGACCTGATAGAGCTATGATATACCTTCAAATGTGAGACTCTTGAGGCTGCCAAGGAATGCAATGGGGAGCGCCCACGGTGACAGAGTGGCTTCACCTCGGTAGAGATGCTGGACAGTATTGAGGAGAGTCATGCTGCTAGACTTCCTAGGAACCACGACCAGTACAGGGCTCTGTCATGTAGGACTAAAGCTCTCCTGAGGAGAGACAAGGAGAGGTATGTCAGGGGTCTCATTGAAGATGTAGAGTGTCATTTAAATGCTAATGACCTCCAACCTGCATATCAAGCCCTGAAGAAACTCTGCTCAAAGTCTACATCTCAAACAAGCGCAATCTAAACAGCAGATGGCCACCTCATATCAGACGCAGATGGGCAGATGGCTTGTTGGGCTAAGTACTTTAAGCAGCTGTTCACGGTGGATCCTCCAAGTGTATAGCTCCAAACTGCAGGGTTACAGATGCTGGATGCTAATCCACCCATTGATGAAAATGCACCCTCCATTGATGATGTCAAAGAGGCTGTGGCAAAGTTGAGGGGTGGAAAGGCAGCTGGCATTTGTAACATCAGTGTGGAGCTGCTCAAAGCAGGGGGTGAGGCCATGATGCTTGGGTTGCATGCTGTCTTGACTGCTCTATGGCATTCAGGTACCATTCCCCATGACTGGAAAAAGAGATTGGTCATCCCTGTCTGGAAAGGGAAAGGGGACCATCAGGAATGCAACAACTACCACGGTATAACACTGCTCAGCGTACCAGGCAAGGTGCTTGATCATTTGCTGTTGATGCGTATCCGCAGTCACTTGCTGAAACACCAGAGACCTGAACAGTCTAGGTTCACATCTGGTAAGTCAACAACTGACCAGATCCTAGCGCTTCGTGTACTGGTGGAGCGCTGACGGGAGTTTCGACATGAGATGCTTGCTGCCTATGTCGATCTCAAGAAGGCTCACGGTATTATGGACTCGCTCAATACGAGTATTTGGCATTGTCAGTACCTGTGGACAAGGACAAAGATTTGGATCTTCAAGTCCCTGGTGATCCGTGTCTTACTCTATTGTTGTGAGACATGGACACTGAACAGCAATCTGAAAAGGCAAATTGATGTCTCTGGTACTAAATGCCTTCGCAGGATCATGGGGTACCACTGGTATGACTTTGTGTCATATCAACGATTGCCCCGTGAGACTGATTCGAGGCTGATTACCAGCATAGTCCGTCAACGCCAACTGCGACTAAATGGGCATGTGGCACACTACCCAGAAGCTGATCCTGCATATCAACTACCCAGAAGTTGATCCTGAATATCAGGTAGTCTCCAAAAGGGATAACCCAGCATGGAGGAGGGAAACGGATATTCACAAAACTCATGGCTATAGCAAGTCAATGCCTCCTGCTGGGAGTTACCTGCCATGGTAAGGGGGCCTGCATGGAAACTTCGCGAAGCGTGACAGCCTTTTTTTTTTTTTTTTTTTTTTTTTTTTCGGTAAGGCCTATAGCACCTGTAGGCACACTTAAAGAGTGTATGGGAAGCGCTGTTCAGCTTCCGCCCATTAGTGGCGCAGGCAATTTTATTTATAGTGGTACCCATATTAGTGCCCATATCACCCTCAAAGCTCATCTTGGGTGTAACCACCTAGAACCTGGGTATCATGGTGACATGTAGGTAACTTTAAACCACTCGACAAATGGCAAAGTGTTTTAAGACTGTACGTGGTGGGATTCGAACCTACGCGTGGACGTCTGCTCGATCCCACGCTCATCACCTTATCCACTACGCCACCGCCATAGGGTAGGTGAGCCAACACACCCCCTAGCGTATGCCCCCATGATTAATTAATTGATACAGAGAAAATTCCAACTGGTTCCAGAGCCACCTAACCTATCCCCAGGCACTAATTAAGTACCCAAATCATTTTCTTTACCAATGTATGTTTATATATTCAATAAAAAAATTAATCTGTCACCAAATGCCCGTTCACGTATATTTACGGCATAAAATTTCCCACCTCATTTCATATTGAAAAAGACACGTTACTGTTGCCACTTCACTAACCATCAATTATCTTTTGAGTTGTGATTCAAGGATCCGTGGTACATCCACACAGAGTCTGGCAGTCATGGAAGGAGGCAGTTGCATGCACTGTTTTGGTGCTCTCACAGAAGAGGAATGGTCTGGGATATTGTTTCCTAGAGATGATTCACAAGATGGTGAAGATACAGATAGTCCAAAGTAATGGAAACATATCTAAATTACAAAATAACTGTGAAAGTGAAGAGAAACAAACATAATACATCAAATTTACACCGTATTGTCACATCTCTGGTGGTGTGACTTTGTAGGGGATTATCATCAACATCTCAATTTTCATATCGCTTCTCTAGCTGTAAGTGTTGAAATATCTTTTTCTTGCTGTCTTTTCCTATTTAATTTTGTCTTAAATTTTCATATTTTAAGACTAATTAATGCTTAGAAAATAAAACAAATTTTCTCTCGCTAATGTGGGCTGGTGGGGAGGATAACCAGAATTAATGTGGGATTGTAAGGGTTAATCAACTGATTTATCACCCATACAAATTAAATAAAATGCTTGATGTCAATAGACTTACCTTGACTTATTACATCAATAGGACACCACTTGTAATAGCACTTACAAGCTGGCTCACTTTTTTATTAAATTAAACAGACCACTATTCTTTTGCTGTACCCACCATCCTCCACCTTCTCCCTCAGGATGTCGGGTCCTGCCCAATCCACTCCATCCATGCTCTACCCAGAACCAACCCCACCCCTGCCTAGCCTAGCACAGAATAGAACAACACGGCACAGCACAGCCCCAAACCACCTACTATCCAGCTCAGCCCAGCACAGCACAGCACAGACATGCACCACCCAGCATCACCACAGCCAGAATTGATAGAAGAAACCAAGACAGTGATATGTGAATTGCGGAGAAAGCGGGAACGACAAAGGAAAATTCACGTCATGATCAACTGAGCCGAAAACTGACCAGTGAGGATCATAAGGGAGGCGCCGATACAAAGGCCAAGCTTCCCTACTGACACCCATCCACTGCCCAGCACAGCCCACCATATAGCACCCACCTGATGACTGCAACACGCCTTATATGACCTGCAAAGAAATCCTAGCCGAGCACACCATGCATTACACCTTCCTGAACCACCTAGCACCGCAGTTCCCATCAGCCCACCACCTCCTAGCCCCATGCACAGCCCAGCCTCCTTCTCTTCACCTTCGCCAGACAAACTCATGATTTCTATGAGATTACAATGCTACTACTGTGAAAAGTGTGCATGTACCTCTCACGGCAAGGTTTCTAAGGTGCTATCAGTGTAACACAACATTGGTAAGACAGACTCGCGCCAAAACAGTGGAACCCAGCGTGGCGTGGTGTTGACGACGGTGGTGGTGGTGGTGCCGCACTCATACCAACCCAGCAGGTTCACCACTGTAAAACCTCACCTGTATATCACCACTGCTCGTCAACTTGGATTAATATATTTAGTTTTTATATGCAAAAATTAATATATATAAATAAAATCAGATCAAATACGGTTATTGATAATGTTATTGTTATATAGTATATGAGTACTGAAATTATTCTATTGTGTTCACATTCTGGGCCATATACACATTAATTGTCTTGATTAAATGCCCACATCAATTCATTTATTTATCTGTTTACTTTTATTTATCAGTTATTATGGTTGCGAATAATTATGAAAGTGTTGTAAAGAAGGTGTGGTGGTTGTTGTAGTATGGCAACACTGGCGTCGTGGTGCCACTGGTGGTAGACAGTACACACGCACACTCTCACCTGCCTGCCTCACCCAACCATCGTCGCCGAACACCGTCACCATGGCGATGTCCAAGTCCACCAATACTTATAACAGACAAAATTGGGAAGACTCAGTAAGTAAACTCGGGCCTGACTGCTTGAATAGCCCTGGGAGACAGTGGTGGAGTGGAGGCAGCGTGACGGAAGGAGCTGGGTTAGTTCTATTTCCTTGTTACATCTGTCATCAGCCAACTACTCAGCTGTTGTAATTTTGGTAACCTTTGTGTGGGAGGTGCAGCAGGGACTGGGTGCTAGGAAGGGAGACAACATCCCTAAGGAAGTAAAGAGGCAAGGCAGTGGTCAGTGGTCCAGGCAGGAAACGTTTGTGGATTCCCTAAGGCCGTCCCTCCTGGCTAACATAACATAAATAATAGGATAACAAAGGGCCACCAGGGCCCATCTAGGTTATCCTGTATCAGTCGCACAGCGACCTCGTCATCAGTACTTAAAGATACACTTACAAGTACACAATACATTATATACTAATTCTAAATATTTGGCCCATTAACAGGGCTAAGTCCTGCAGTGAATTCTGTGATCCCCATAACATAACATAACATAAATAATAGGATAACAAAGGGCCACCAGGGCCCATCTAGGTTATCCTGTATCAGTCGCACAGCGACCTCGTCATCAGTACTTAAAGATACACTTACAAGTACACAATACATTATATACTAATTCTAAATATTTGGCCCATTAACAGGGCTAAGTCCTGCAGCGAAATCCTCTACAATTTGTGGTCCCCGTACATGGGGATCATGTCTTATTTAACTATAGTAAATTTCTTATAAAAACTATCATGCAGTGCTATACATAATTATAAATCTAATAAATTTAAGTGCTTATCTAATCTGTTTTTAAACATTGTCAAACTAGTGCTATTTACAACCGTCTCTGGCAATGCATTCCAGAAGTCTACCACTCTATGACTAAAGAAATATTTTCTTATATCTAACCTGCAGCCTTGCTTTCTAATCTTCCTGCCATGATTTCTAGTCCTATTTCCTCCTCTAAGGTAAAGAAAGATCTCACATCTATGTAGTTTGTATCTGAGAACATTTTAAATAACTCTATCATATCCCTCTTATACATCTCCTCTCAAATGAAAACATGTTTAATTCCTTTAATCTATCTCTATACTCCAGGCGCTTTAATGCTGGTATCATCCTAGTTGCTCTTCTCTGAACTGCTTCTAACATGTTGATATCCTGCCTATAGTGGGGTGACCAGGCCTGTATGCAATACTCTAAATGGGGCCTAACATAGGAATTATATAAGCTACGCACCACTTCCTTACTTTTATAACTAACATTTCTATTTATAAAACCCAGGATCCTATTTGCCCTATTTCTTGCTTCTAAACATTGCTTTGAAAATTTCATAGTCCTGTCTATCACTACTCCTAAATCCTTTCCTTCCTCTACTGCCTCTAGCCAACATCCCTCCATCAAGTTTGTGTTGTCTTTACCTAAATGCATAACCTGACACTTATCAGAATTAAACTCCATCTGCCACCTGTCTGCCCATGCTATCAGCCTGTCCAGGTCTCGTTGTATTCTGTAATTGTCCTTTTCACCCTGTACTGCACATGCTATCTTAGTATCATCTGCAAACTTTGATACTTTGCTACTAATTCCTATATCTAAATCGTTAATGTACACCAAGAAAAGAAGAGGTCCTAGCACTGATCCTTGGGGTACCCCACTAACCACTTCCTTCCACTCAGACATTGCCCCATTTAATACTACTCTCTGTTTCCTATCAGAAAGCCATTCACTAATCCAATCAACTAACCTACCCCCTATCCCATGTAGTCTCAATTTGTACACTAGCCTCCTATGCGGTACCTTATCAAACGCCTTGCTAAAATCTAGATATATAACATCTATGCTATTTCCATCATCTAACTCCTTGGTAATATATTCTAAGATATCGAGCAAATTTGTAAGACAGGACCTCCTTGATCTAAAGCCATGTTGGGTATCTCTAATTAATCTATTCTCATTTAAATGCTCCCAAATACTACCCTTAATGATTTTCTCTAGTATCTTACATACTATACTAGTTAAACTGATCGGTCTATAATTATTCGCATCATCCTTCCTACCTTTTTTAAATATTGGAGTAACATTAGCTAACTTCCAGTCCTGAGGTATCTCAGCAAACCTAAGTGATCTTTCAAAGATGGGGATCATGTCTTGTTTAACTATAGTAAATTTCTTATAAAAACTATCATGCAGCGCTATACATAATTATAAATCTAATAAATTTAAGTGCTTATCTAATCTGTTTTTAAACATTGTCAAACTAGTGCTATTTACAACCCTCTCTGGCAATGCATTCCAGAAGTCTACCACCCTATGACTAAAGAAATATTTTCTTATATCTAACCTGCAGCCTTGCTTTCTAATCTTCCTGCCATGATTTCTAGTCCTACTTCCCTCCTCTAAGGTAAAGAAAGATCTCACATCTATGTAGTTTGTATCTGAGAACATTTTAAATAACTCTATCATATCCCTCTTATACATCTCCTCTCAAATGAAAACATGTTTAATTCCTTTAATCTATCTCTATACTCCAGGTGCTTTAATGCTGGTATCATCCTAGTTGCTCTTCTCTGAACTGCTTCTAACATGTTGATATCCTGCCTATAATGGGGTGACCAGGCCTGTATGCAATACTCTAAATGGGGCCTAACATAGGAATTATATAAGCTACGCACCACTTCCTTACTTTTATAACTAACATTTCTATTTATAAAACCCAGGATCCTATTTGCCCTATTTCTTGCTTCTAAACATTGTTTTGAAAATTTCATAGTCCTGTCTATCACTACTCCTAAATCCTTTCCCTCTTCTACTGCCTCTAGCCAACATCCCTCCATCTCATAGCTAAAGTTTGTGTTGTCTTTACCTAAATGCATAACCTGACACTTTTCAGAATTAAACTCCATCTGCCACCTGTCTGCCCATGCTATCAGCCTGTCCAGGTCTCGTTGTATTCTGGCTGGCCGCTGTATTTTACTGTTATTGAAAAGGTGGTGTTAGGGATAGTTAATCACCTGGTGTAGGGCCTTGCCACCTCAAGTCCAGCCAAGACTGGACAAGAGAAGGACAAGCCTAGAAGTTAGGTTGATATTCAATCAGACAAATAGGCACAGGCAGCACTGCTATACTACATCATGGCTCGGTGTATAGAGGACACCCCTCCAGAGGTGTTGATGGGAAGAGGGATAAATATGAAAAGAAGTTGATTGAATATATTTTGGTAACAGCAAAAAAGTATCAGAAAAGAAAAATTCTTCACAAATTAATATATATATATATATATATATATATATATATATATATATATATATATATATATATATATATATATATATTGTTACAAGCGTGTGGTTTGGATGTTGGATTTGGGCTTGTATGTATGTGTTTAGTGTTATGAGCATGTGGATCAGGTGTTGAATTCAGGTTCATGTATGTTTAGAAGTGAGGTGATGAGGTAGCTGCACAGGGCTAAGCCATAAGGCAGGAGCCTTTAAGTCCTCGCCCTACCTCCTCGCCTCTCGCCACTACAAGCTGTACCTGTGCTAGAACCTTGAGTTAGACCACTGATTTATGAGTAATCCTTTACTTATTTAGTCTATTTAGTTGAATATAGAGGGTCTTCCTCAGTCATGCTGTTCCACCTCAGCTGCCAGTCCAAGAGTCAATCTTTAGGAGAGCCATCTGGTTTGGCACAGAGTTTGAAGCTGTCCTGCAGTAAGCCGTGTAATCTGGCATGGCAGGAAGAAGTCTTGTTCCTTCTTGAATCTGGACACTGAGCAGCCTAGTTATGCTGTCAATTTTTAGGGAGACCATAGAAGAGTCTAGGGCCTTGGAAACATTCTGAAAAGGGGGATAAAACAAACCTCCTTTGACAGCCATTTGTGAAACACTGCAGACAAAAAAAATAAATAAATAAAAAAAAAAGCAACAAAAGAAATCAAGTTAATTGAAAGTAAAGTGAAAAATAATGTTACAATTAAGTTCAGTAATAAAGTGTAGCAGTGAGAGTGTAACAAGTAGTTCAGCAATTAAGTGTGAGTTGGGGAAAGAGTAACTTAAATGGCATGGAACAAAATAAACTCCCTTCTCCATCTACCTCCTTCACCTACACATATGCCCATTCACCTGTACAGTGTTTAATACAGGGTTCCTCTGCGATTAATAGAGCTGCCAGTCTCCTGTGGATGACCTTTTTCAGACACTCCAGCTGATCAACTGTCCTGAGTGAAGTGGGTAACATCCCGTGGAAAGTGCTTCTGATCTCCAAGATGAATATATTGTACAACACCAGTTTATTTATTTACATTTTGTTTTATCATGTTTATGAATACCTTTTCTTATCTATAGATACATGTGGAGCTTGAAAAAAATAGGTATAGATATTAGGGCTCAGTGCAGAAATTAAGAATCTTGAGTGCTAAGATGATCATCAGTGTCAAGATATACTAGTTATTCTCATATTACCACACTTTTCATCTCTTTTCTGTGTGTGTTACCCGTAGGCTGCTCACCTATTTATTGGTTTCTGAATTTCAAGAAACTGACATGAAATTGATACATACAGAGACATTAGCTTTGAGTGATGCACTTTGTCTTCAGGTCTGTGTTACTGGCTGAGTGGAGTTTACTAGTTTGTGAATAGGAGATAAGTTTTCCTGATACTCGCTTTTCTCTTTTGCAGGACTTCCCAATACTGTGTCAAACCTGCCTGGGAGACAATCCGTATGTGCGAATGATGCGTGACCGGTATGGAAAAGAATGTAAGATTTGTACTCGTCCATTCACTGTCTTCAGATGGTAAGTTAATCGTGTACTATTTGTCATGTGGAATTGTACGCAGTTGTTGATTAAACTCTTCAGTACTGGTATGCATTTTTACTACAAGTTTTTATGTGATTAAATAGTTTTATTAACATTAGGAAGGGTATTTGTTGGTCAGAAGATTAATGACCAGAGTCTTCACTATTTTAACTCTCACATAAGTTTCTGAAGCTGTATAAAATCATCAAATAGCAAACAGAATGAATATGAAAACACATCATGGTATCAAAGGCATTAATGTATTATTTATGAACATCTATCAAAATGGGCAGAATAGCAGAATTAAATATTAAATGGAAAGCATTAATTGGAAAGGAGGATGCCTCAGTGTAGTGTCAAGGACAACTATTCATAGACTCTTTGGGACCCTTTAGGGAAGCGGTGGCATAATGGATAAGGTGGTGAGAGTGGGATCAGGCTAATGTCCATGCGTAGGTTCAAATCCCACCACATACAGCCTTAAACACATTGCTATTTGTTGAGTGGTTTAAAGTTACCTACATGTCACCATGATACCCAGGTTCTAGGTGGTTACACCCAAGATGAGCTTCGGGGGTGATATGGGTACCACTATAAATAAAATTGCTAGCCCCACTAATGAGCGGAAGCTGAACAGTGCTTCCCACACACTCTTCAAGTGTGCCTACAGGTGCTATAGGCCTTAATATAAAAAAAAAAAATAATAATAATAATAATGATAATAATAATAATAATAATAACCATTGCTAGGTCTCCCCTTTCCCCCACTGACATTCTCATTTGATCATTGCCTGCATTTTGTCTACTTTATATTATTGTACATGAAGGCCAACAATTATGGAAGAGAATAACATGCAACTATAGAGCCACAAAATGTATACTCTTACATACTTTACTTATTATTATTGAGTCTGTATGATATTAGATAAATATAGACAAATTTGCATTTCAGGTAGCTCGAGTTTTGATTTAGGGTTCTTTGTTCTGGCGTTTGTTGATTTAGTATCTTGTAATTGATCATTTTGGTTTGTTGTATCCACATTCATTGTGCTTGATGTAAGGAGTAAAACCATTGTAACTTGGTGCCAAATTATTTTTTTTATATATTTTGTAACTGGCAGGTAATATGGAATATTATGCACCATAATGGACATGTCAAAATTTATTTTTATTGATCTTTACAGGTGTCCAGGAGCAAGGATGAGATTCAAGAAAACTGAAGTGTGTCAGACATGTGCAAAAATCAAGAATGTCTGCCAGACATGTTTACTGGACCTTGAATATGGTCTGCCAACTCAGGTTAGTTATGCACTCATTGTGTTAGGAGGGGGGGTGAGGGGGTAGGAGTTATATGGATTTCCTTAGACTTTTTGTTTTATTTTAGTTTATGGAAAATCTAACACAGATTGATCACACACACACACACACACACACACACACACACACACACACACACACACACAAGGTATGTATGTGTAGTATCCCAGAAGTTGCCATACATGAGAAAGTAAATTTATAGTTAAAAGTACTTTTATGTACACAGTGTTTTTAACCACCTCTTTTTACATACATACACAAAATTTCCTCCTATTTCTGGCAAACATGTTCCTTTATAATTGGCTTTATGCATGCAGTACAGTGAACTCTCAACTTTCACACAGACAAGGTAACAGAGACATTCATGATTGTTAAAAATTTATGAATAATTGGTACACAACTTAAAAATTCTTCTGACCACTCTAAAGTTTTGTTTAAGCAAAGCACTTTATCTAATATTTAATAAAAGAAAGTAAAATAGTGGTGAATATTACAGTGAGGACTTAGGCTCCATCCTCCTTACATTTGGTATTACCATCACAGTTGCCAATGTTGCACCATCACCACACAGCTGTTGAAATGTTGTAATATATAAATATAGTTAAAACAAAGCTATACAAAGAAAGTAAGGTGAACTACCAGTGTCCACACGTCCAAGCCCGAGGCCTGACCTCACTCCCACATGGTATGGGCACAGCAGCCAGGGACGGCATCATGTTGCAGGCAGGTCATGCCACGCAGAGAATGGCACATGGTGAGGGAAAGAAGGGATGACATGTTCCACACCAGCACACCCTGTATGTCATCACCACTGTAAAAGCCAGACAGATTTCACTTGAAACACATATTAATGGCCAATTAGAATTAGGGACCAGAGTTGAAACTATGACAGTCATGGTGTGGATGAGAAAGAAGACAAGGGATATCTGTGGAAAATGCACTACATTGGATTGCTTAAAAGGCCAATGTGCCCCAAATGTTAAGGAGGAATGTTACCTCTGATGTTCCTGAATGAGGGATGGACCTTGGAAGGCATGGTGTGAACTACAGGTCAATTAATCTTCCCTAAGGATGGCAGTAGAATGTGACCTCAGTGGGAGGTCAGGCCAAACCTCTAACAAGGTCTCAGTCCTGATATGGTAGAAGAGTTAGCATAACCTTGGCCACCACTACAAATGTTCAATCCAGCTATCATTTGTGTCTGAATAGTTTTACCAACTACTTGTGCTGTGATGCTGAAGAAAGATGGCCATTTTTGGAAACCAGCAATAACTAGTACATATATTTTGTATGCACAGATATCTTTGATTTAGTCCTTATAGGTAATAAAGGAATGACTGTATAGTAACCAAATGGGGGTTCAATGATCATAGGATGAAATATTTTGCACATTTATTGCGATTTTTTATATGTATAAAAATAATGGTGATGATATTGTTTTTTGTCCACAGGTTCGAGACTCTGCACTCAGTCTGACTGATGAGATGCCAAAGAGTGAAGTTAACAAAGAGTTTTACATTCAAAACATGGAGAAGCAGATGGCAGCAACTTCAGATGGCAGCACTGCAGGAGGAGCACTAGGGAAAGCTAAGACTCATTCAGAGATGCTGCTAAGACTTGCCCGTACCACACCTTACTATAAACGTAACAGGCCACACATTTGTTCTTTCTGGGTGAAAGGGGAATGCAAGAGAGGAGAAGAGTGTCCTTACCGTCATGAGAAACCTACTGACCCAGATGATCCACTGGCAGATCAAAACATCAAGGACCGTTACTATGGTGTTAATGATCCCGTGGCTGACAAGCTGCTGAAGAGAGCTGCAGCAATGCCAAGACTAGAGCCTCCTGAAGACAAGTCCATTACTACTCTTTATGTTGGAAACTTAGGTGACAGAATTGGGGAAAAAGAATTGCGAGACCACTTCTATCAGTATGGAGAGTTACGAAGTGTTAATGTCGTGGCCAAGCAACAATATGCTTTTGTGCAGTTTACCTCTCGTACAGCAGCTGAATTAGCAGCAGAACGTACATTTAATAAACTCATAATACAGGGACGGAGATTAAACATCAAGTGGGGTCGGTCACAGGCCCGACAAGGTGGCCTTGGTATCGGTGGCATAGAGGAGTTAGAAGGTGAAGATATTGCTCCTCAAACACTAGAACCAGTACCAGGCTTGCCAACACTTCCTCCACCCCCAGAAGAACTACAAAACAACTTCTTCAACCTGCCTTCAACAGCTGCCAGCATACCTCTTCCCCCAGGCCAGGCCCCTGCTGTGGCTGGTACTCCTACCATCCGCCCTCCAATGCCATCTGGCCAGACACCTCCAAGACCTCCAGCACCACCTCCAGGAAGCCTCCCTGGTGGGCCCCCTCCTCTTGGTGGGCCACTGGGCCCTCGTCCTCCTCCAGGTGTACCTCCAGCTCCCCCCGGTCATCTTCCTCCCTTACAGCCTCCTCCATTCTTCCCCCCACACTTGCGTGCACCTCTTCGTCCTCCTCCAGGAGTCCGTCCTCCAAGTTACTTCCCACAACCACCCCCTATCCCTGGTGTTGGTCCTCCTCCCCCACTCACTCATGGGATCATACATTATCCTTCACAAGATCCTACTCAAATGGGAGCAAATCCAGACAAAAAGTGAAGGGGTAGAGATTCTATTGAGAAATGAGAGCGTATAGAATTGAATATTGGGCAATTTAGGCTATCTTTATGTTTATACTAGTATTTCATGAGCTCCACTTGAATTCATATTAATTTTCTTAATAAAGGGATAGTTGAAATTTGACCAGTATTGAACAATGTAAAGTTTTCATAAAATATGAATTCTCAACTAGCTTTAAATTTCCTAGCAACTGTATGTTAATCATTAAACCACTGATCACCTTTGTAATCAAGCCACTCCAGTCTCATGACAATGAGATCACACTCATACCATAATCAAATTTTCCTGCTGCATATTTTGGTACACTGTGGCACTATTCTTTTTAAATGTGTGACAGTGACTGCTGACAATTTACTCCCTCCATTACAAGAGGGTGAGAAGCCCTAGATAAAGTTCTTGGGAGAATGTAGAAGACACCCATGATCCACTAAATAGAAAATGTCCCATTCTCTCTCTCGGATGTATGGTTAATGAAAAATATCTGGTCACTGGTTATGCACTGACACACTCTAGGTTGGCAATCCCACATACTGTGGCCTAAACAGTGCTAAAGAGGCCGAGTCTGTTGGCTGCCATGGCTGGCATAGGTTCAAACACCACTAAGGGAGGTTACGTCTGGGATCTTTCCACTGACAGGTAAGGCAGCAACAGCCTCCTTTGACAAGGACATGGGGTGTATGATGTGTGAGGTCACAGTTGTACCCAAAGATCAGTAATAATGAGCTCTGAGATTGCAATGAGAGGGTAACACCTGGTGGTTGCTGGTCCACTCATGATCAGGCCTTGGTGAATACGTGTCTGCCCTCAATGGAATGGGATAAATGTTGAAGGAGCACTATACTACACCCTAGGAGCTAGTCATATGCATCCATGGCAAGGCTTGATAGCATATGCTGATTTACCTTTGCCTTTAGCAAACACATGAAGGAAAAAAAAATGTTAATATGTGGTTCTCAGCCATTTATCCTCTAAAAGAAGAACATGTTGCCAAGTGTCACATCACTGCTCTCTCCACATTGCCCAGAAACTTCTTACATGAATCACAGCACAACAGAATTTGAGAATCTATTCTTTACTCATTTTTGTAGTCCTCTGCTGTAATGAGTGATTATATAAAAGTTAAAACTAGATACCTGAGGATAAAGGTTTGGTAGTGAGCAAACCTTGCCACGATGATGGGAAACTTCTTCAAAGAAAAGCCAAGCCAGGAGGATTACAGAGGAAGACTGGCCTTCTTATGATATGAACCAAGTCCTACACAGATGTTCAAGTACTGTTTACTGGTCAAATATTCTGATGAGATTAAGTACAGTATTTTGATATGCCCATTAAACACCACTTGAAATTTAGCTACTAAGTTTTTTATGTATTTACTTACCAGTGGAGTACAGGAATGATGCTGTTATAGCACTCCTGTATGATCATTGTTCAATATCATTGTTTCATTATCCATCAACTCACTCTAATGTAACAATCATATGCCCTGGCCTATAGCACCTGTCAGTAACTTGAAGAGTATTGGAAGTGCTGTTTAGCTTCCACGGCCCATATCACCACCCAAGCACATCTTTGGTGTAACCACCTAGAACCTGGATATCATGGTAACATCTAGGTAACTAAACCAAATGGCAAAGTTTCAAGGCCGTACTTGGTGGGATTCAAACCTACACATGGACGTCTGCCCAATCACGTTCACCACCTTATCCACTACGCCACCGCCTCATGGTTTACAGGCTAAGTGATGGCTTGCCAGCTGAAAATTAATCAATAAGCATCCCACTGATGCATATACTATTTCAGTACAAGTGTGGAAACACATACAAGAAATTAATGAAGTGCCATACAGTCCAAGCTGTGGCTCACACTCACATGCTCTGCAGTCTGAGCTGTAGTTCATAATTTGCAGGTAGGGGGATGGTTCTAACACGGTTCCATTGAATAATAGTCTCAGAAGTGATAAATAATGGTACATTGAACAATCATCACTACAGGAAGTCCAGATAACAAATTTATGCAGTGATTTAGCATAAGTATGTTATCCTGCATCATGAGATGCAATAAAAATGCACTACAAGTATCAACCTGATTTTGGAATAAACTGGCTTGCATTTCATATCATTACAGTAGAGAATGTACAATACAAGCAAGAAAGGAAGATCAGGCATCCTGTGTACATCTTAGCCCAAGAAAGTCAAGCCAGATGCTTTTTAAGTTATAGACAATAAAAGATCACAGTTACCTGGCAGAAAAAGAAGGTAGCACCTGGCTACAGGAAACCTTTCTTCTTCCTACATGTATGCAGCATGTGACTTACTTCAAGAGATAAACTCCAGATCAAATCCTTTTTATAATAACTGCATACTACTAGATGAATTCAGCATTATGATTAGATGTCCTGTATATACATCTTATGATAAACAAAGGTAAAAAGCAAAATTGTATAAAATCTCACCTGCCAATAGCTGTATGACTATCAATCTATCCAGTTTACTTCCATATGAGTTGATTTCATCTGTTTCTCCAGTTCGATCTGTTCTTGAAGTGTTAATTCATGAATGCTTTCGACAGTGAGCTTTTCATGCACCATATCACGCAACTCCATCATCAGGTACAGCACAGTACAAACGGAAAGGGTGCTTTTCTCAAACATAATTCTTGAACACCCATAGCTGGAAACCAAGGGAAAAAGGTATAAATTACAAATCTTACAAAATGTTAAAATATATTGCAAATCTAATGATGTTTGAAAGTACAGATTTTTTTTTTCTTTTTATTATGCAGGAAGAATAACTGGCCAAGGGCAACAAAATATGAGGGAAAAAAAAAAGGCCTCACTAGGTTGCCAGTTCTCTTAAAAGTCATGTGAGTTATCCACAATTCAGGGACAAATGTCTTGAAACTTCCCTCTTAAAAGAAGTTAAGTTGTAGAAGATGGAAATACAGAAGCAGACAAGGAGTTCCAGAGTTTACCAGAGAAAAGTATGAATGATTGAGAAAACTTGTTAATTCTTGCATTAGAGAGTTGGACAGAATAGGGATGAGAGGAAGAAAGCCTTGTGCAGTGAGGCCGCAGGAGGATGGGAGGCATGTAATTAGCAAGATCAGAAGAGCAGTTAGCATGAAAATCGCGATAAAAGATAGAAAGAGATGCAACATTTCGATGGTGAGAGAGACTGAAGACAAATTGAAAATTAAATTTAAGACTGCAAATGTTGCAGAAGTTAATGAAAAAGTTGCGGGAGGTGTCAAGACATTTTCAGTCGGCACCGAGAGAGCAGTCCGATCTGGGGACATTTCTGGTCCCCTCCCCAGAAGGGAACTCCATGGTAGGGTTTGGAGTCAACACTCTTTAATCTAAAGTGAAATGTGTGTGTGTTTTTTTTTTTTTTTTTTTTTTTTTTTTTACGTAGGGAAGAGGGCCAGCCAAGGACAAAAAAAAAGAAAGTTAGAAAAAAGCCCACTTGAGCGCTGGCTCTCCAAAGAGTACAAAAAGTGCCAAAACCGTCAGCCAGAATTAGGGGAGCAAATGCCTCGATACCTCCCTCTTAAAAGAAGACAAGTTGTAGGAATTTGGAAATACAGATGCAGGGAGGGAGTTCCAGAGTTTACCAGTGAAAGGGATGAATGATTGAGCGTACTGGTTAACTCTTGCATTAGAGAGTTGGACAGAATAGGGATGAGAGGAAGAAGAAAGCCTTGTGCAGCGTGGCCGCAGGAGGAGGGAGGCATGCAGTTAGCAAGATCAGTAGAACAGTTACCATGAAAATAGCGATAAAATATAGAAAGGGATGCAACATTTCGGCGGTGAGAAAGAGACTGAAGACAGTTAGTCAGAGGAGGGAGTTGATGAGACGAAGAGCTTTCGATTCCACCCTATCAAGCAAAGCTGTGTGACTGGAACCCCCAAACATGCGAAGAGTACTCCATACAGGGACGGATAAGGCCCTTATACAGAGTAAGCAGTTGGAGGGCGAGAAAAACTGGCGGAGACGCCTCAGAACACCTAATTTCATAGAAGCTGTTTTAGCAAGAGATGAGATGTGAAGTTTCCAGTTAAGATTATGAGCAAAGGACAGACCGAGGATATTCATTGTGGAAGAGGGAGACAGTTGAGTGTCATTGAAGAAGAGGGGATAGTTGTCTGGAAGGTTGTGTCGAGTTGATAGATGGAGGAATTGAGTTTTTGAGGCATTGAAAACTACTAGATTTTCTCTGCCCCAATCGGAAATTTTAGAAAGATCGGAAGTCAGGCGTTCCGTGGTGTCCCCGCGTGATCTGTTAATTTCCTGAAGGGTTGGACGTCTCTGAAAGAACGTGGAAAGATGTAGAGTGGTATCATCAGCGTAGGAGTGTAGTAAATGCATCTATTTTTATGTGAAGAAGGAGAGTTGTCTTTAAAGGGCAGACTGTGACTGCCCCCTTGAGTTATGAGACAAAGGGAAACATTCAGCGAGATCACAAATAGCTTTAACGGAAAGTTCACAGCACCCTCTGAACTAGTGCTACTAAACCTCGCTGGGAGTACATAATTTTGGTAGGTGTCTACTACCTCCTCCTGAGAAGATAATAGCCTTGACTGAACATGTGCAAAAAGCAAGTGTTAGTAAAGGTAAGGTAATCATAAGATGAAGAGATTGGTCTTGAGATTTCATATGAAACAATAGTTAGATTGACAAATGAATATGAACTTCATCTGAATATAAAGTAAAGATACATAAATCTGGGTAATTTGGTGTGATCATCTCTTAAACGTGCAAGATGAGATCAAATGGATCTTATCATCACCAGTGTAATAAATCAATCTAGTGCCCTCTTCTTCATTTATTGAATTTGATGGCTTGTCAGTCTCATATGTATGTATTTGAGCAAAAGATTTTGTCCCCTGAATGTCCTCTCTGACAAAGATTACCTAAGTTTAGCTAAATTCTGAAATGATCTTTTCCTAACGCTACTGCCACCAAAGCTATCAAAGGTCCATCTTCCCCAGGCCAATTGCATCATGTCATGTTGATGAATGTCTGTGATGTGCAAAGGAGTTACTAAATCATGAATAAAAAAATAACAAGCACTGCAGATGGTGAGTACACAAATGCATCCTACTCTTGATAAATTGATATCCAAATATTGAAGAGAATAATAGTAATTAAGACTCAAAATAATGTCCCACTGAGTATTGCCTCCCCTACTTCATTACTAAATAAACCTGCATACTATCTACTAAGTACTTGCACCAAACACTACCTTGTTCCTCCAGCGAGTTTTTCCACCACCTTCACTATCCATTTCTTGTTCTCATCAGTCATATTTGGTAGTGTCAATTCCAAGCTACCCGTAAATTTGTTATTAGGAAGGCACACCAGGCTGTCAGCATCACACTCTGATGGGTCCAGTGCCAGCATCACACGCAAATTCTTAATACCTTTGCCAATTCTTTTTAAGCTGTTGGCAAGGCAAACTTCTGCATCACACGTATCAAGTCGAACTCTCAGGTTCTTGACATTAAAGCAGTATCTGAGCACTTCAAAGCCTTCTTTCTGTTCACCAACACTTCCAACAAAATTTGTTAGATGGCCCCATGGGTACAGGGCACGAAGAAAGTAGTCAGAAGGCTTGTTACATTTTCTTTGAAAATGATGCCAGAAAAACAGCTCAGTAAGGATAGGATTATTTTTAGTATATCGGTTCTTAAATTTTATTTTCAGTGTCTCCATGATACTCAACAGATCCTTGACATCATAGGGATCAACATCATTTATTTCAATGATAAGGTTCTTTACTGTATATACTGGAGAAGTAATCAGCAACTGAAGTCCAGACACAACATGTTTTTCAGAAAGTTTCCATTCACTACAAGGCAATCTATTTGTACAAATTTCCTTAAGAAATGCTTCATTTTTCAGTGACTCTGTCAACAATCTCCACCAGAAGTTGTAGTCCAGTGAATCAATATCAGCATTGTCTAACAATACAAAAATATCTTTCAAATTTTGTTCAATAATTTTTTTTCTAGCAAAATGGCCAACAACAAATATAATAACTTGATGAAATCCAGATCCATGGAATTGTTCTTGGGCATTGTACAGACTTCCATTTTCACTTTCTTCCACCAAAAAATATGCACTGAGATACTCCATCTGAGTTTTGTGCATAAATGAGTAGTCATAATTGCATTCTGAATCTGTGTCATAACATTCATAGACAAGAAATGCAGACATCAACTCTTCCTTAGGGCATCCTTTATTTATACATTCTTCCTCTATTTCTTTTTCATCTTGCTTTGACAGTATTGATTCTTCCTGTACTAATAGTTCCCAAGCTTTCTTTCCTACAAGGAGCATTAAGCTTTCAAGAGTTTTATCCGAGCAAGGATCCTTAAGGCGATCATTTAATTTCTTCTGGTACAAACAAAACAGTTCATAATAGAGAGATGTGGCGGTGGTTACTCTGTTTAGGATTGCTGGACAGTCTATCCACATGTATATCATAAGTGCCAATGTCAAGGGCAACTCAAGTAGTTTCTCCAGAATCTTGGCCCGTCCCTGAACATAATCTAGGAAGTTGGCACAGGCTCTTACACTACAGGCTTGATTCTGAGCATAATATGAATAGTTTCTTACTACTTTAAATACCTTTTCAGTGAATTCTTGAATTCTGGACTCATCAAACCCACAAATTTCTATAGTAAGATAAGCCATATGATGCCTCCTAGCAGATTTCTTCACTTCATTGCAGAACTCTCCACGTGTGGTTAGGAGGATGCGTTGCTCTGGAAACTTTGCAAATATCTCCTCCACCATTTGCCGAGAGGATTTCTTGGCTTCATCATAGCCATCAACAATGAAGAGTAATTTCAAGTCATTCAATCGCTGAACAATGTCATCTGAGGAAATGCCAGCAGTGGACTTCTTCATTCTTTGTGTTTTCAAGTATTCTTCTAGAGAATTAGACTTTATGGTTCGCATTTCCACAAAAATCACCATGTTATAATCTTTCAGTGTTTTTATTTCATCTGTGCCCTCTGCCCAATGATGGAGGAGGTAAAGGCATAGAGAAGATTTCCCTGAACCTGCAAGACCAGACACCACTAGTGCAGAAGACATAGCTGTTTCTTCCCCTAAATCATTACCAGCAACCAGCAGTTTCTCAGTAAAGACTTCTGTCCCAGGACCCTCAATTTTAAGTGGAGTGTAAATTCTATCAATGTAAAAATTATCCAGTGAAGAGTTTTCAGCTTGATCTGTCACCATCCAGGGGCAGGGATTAGCAACCCTCAGTCTTCTGTACTGCTCTCTCAGTTCTTCTCGAGCCTTCGTGATTAACTCATGTACAGGATCATCCTTATACCTCTGCACTTCTGAATTATAGGTATTCTGATCATACTGTTCCACCTTGGCTTGGCTAATATCAGTAAGGCTTTTATCTATCTTATCTTTACATTGTGTTAAATCTTCTTTAAATTCTGTAGCAACATTTTCTAATATATCTTTAAGGATTATCTTTAGTTTTTCTATTTCAATAATAACATATAATTCTTTTTTCTTTTCATCAATGTACTTTTCAATCTGATCCAGTTCTTTATCTGCATTAGTCTTTTTCTTTTCCACTAATTCCTGTATTTCATTCTGAAGAATACCAATGTCTTCATTTTTCTCCAATAAATATTTGAGTTTTTCATGGTGTGGTTCAAAGTCCTGGTGGGTGAGAGGGTAGTTGTGGCTGAGAGAATTTCTGAGTTCCCGGAAAGTCTGGATCTGTGTCTGGCAGTGACTTGATAGTTTTTTGTATTCATCATAAAACACCTTCTGTAAAAGAAAGATTCCGCCAGTTACATCAATCTTAATAGCAAGAAGTTTTTCCTCTAAGAGCTTACTGGGTATCTTGTTTGTAACACTGTTTGTCTTTTTCTTACTGAGTTTTATCTGCGTAATCAACTTATTTAATGTGTAGGTGGAAATATTTTCTCCAGCTCTTTGCCGAAAAATAATTTGCAACACCTCATTTATAGTTTGTCCGCCCACTACAACTACACTCTTGTACAATTTACTGAATAAGAAATCATCTTTGTCAAAGCCAGCTGGCATTTTTGATAGAGGAGATAATTCCATCTTGGGCATGGATGGTTGTCTACACTTTGGCAATGTTGAAGGAGCCTCACAAGCTGCCTGTCCTGGAGGTGCATCTGACGAGAGAGAGAGAGAGAGAGAGAGAGAGAGAGAGAGAGAGAGAGAGAGAGAGAGAGAGAGAGAGAGAGAATCTTAGACAAATTTAAATGTGATTTTGACTTTATAATTACATACTACCAGGTTGCTCCCCTGGACATCATAACATGAACATGACAGCTTATGTCAACTTCCTTAATATGGAGAACATAACTTATAATGAGATACCAGGAAAGGATTCTCAGCATTACTCAAGACACTTCTTCCTAACTGACAGTAAGGACAAATATGTACCTTTTTTCTTCCTTTGTTTCTTATCTGAAGGCATCTTGGATGGTATGTAATGATTGATGACAATGACACTTTTCTGCAAATAGTTTTCAAACATTAGTATGTAATGTAACCTAGTATAACTATTTTGTCACAGGTGATCATAAATTGCTACATAAATTTTGGCAGTTGACATGCCTGGCTATGAATCCTAATAAGCTGGTGAACTGGTGTACTTCACTAAATAACCAAGTCATCATTCACCATTTCAATCAATATACTTACTGGTACTGACAATTACAAACTTCATAAATTTAGTTAAATGCTGATCAAAGATGAATAGATGATGATATAAATGAAATAAATGAGTAACAGATTAAGATACATTTATACCTTTGATTCTTGATTAAGAAAATGTAACCCTAAAGTACATACAGTACTACAGCAGTACTTTAATGTGACTTACTATGTGACTATGGTTAAAACTGACCTGTATTCTCAAATATTTTGGCATCTCATCTCCAATAGCTACTTTTAAAAGGCTCAAACCTAAGTTACCAAGTTTTTCAATGGTGTTTCTGTGATTATAATCTGCAACAGTAATAAAAAAAAAAAAAAACTCATGAGAACCTATATAATACCAGCAAAGCTCTTGAAAATGGTCCTACAAACAAACACAAAGCATTTGAAAATACAAACTTGTGTATCCTTAAATGCATCTCTCTCTCTCTCTCTCTCTCTCTCTCTCTCTCTGGAACTTTTTTGAAACATAACATAATCCTCATCAAACAGTGACTAGAAACACGAATATGCTTGGAAATGGTAGCAACATTCTTTTACTGTCTGACAAAAGGGAAGTAGTACTGAGATAAGATCCAGAAACACTTAAGAATACAGAATTGCATTTTTGAGGCACAAAAGAGTGATTTCAATTAAAAAAATTACACTGAAATAAAATGCACAACAAAAAAAAGTTATGTCTGGAAGGTAAATACTGTAAAGATGCTCTACAGCTTCATTAAGATTAAAAAATGGAAAAAAAAAAAGTGGACGGGAGGCAAAGAGGTGACAGTGGCATAACAGGTGACAGACATCTTCATGAATCTTTTTTAGCAGGACACACTTTCATATTCATTCTGGTTACTATATGGTAATTTTATACAGCTTTAGAAACATATGTTGGGATTAGAAAAGTGATTAGTGAAGACTGGCCATTAATCTTCCAACCCTTACAGACTCTCCCTTATGTAAAAGAAATCATCTAATCATACCCAAAAATCAAGGTAAAAATGCATCTCACTACTGAAAGGGTTAAGGTGAAGTGAACAACTGTGGACCATACCCTTCAACTCGTCAAGGAGAGAAAACAAGAGGAACATTGTATTTCCCTGACACACAACTTTCCAGTATACTTACATTTCTTTAATAACTGAATACCAAGAATCTGTTTTTCCCTGACACAACTTTACAATATACTTTCATTTCATTAGTAATTGAATACCAAGAATCATATTGTATTAAGTTTAAAAGTTGATCCATCTATACCAATAACACCTCAGCAAAATTGGACATCACTTAGGTTGGCTACTTTTCCTCACCAAACCCACACTGTCACCGTCTTACCTCGCCACTAGTTACCTGCTATCATCTTAATTAAACCATATCCATGATGCCTATAAAATATCAGGTATATCCATAAACAAAGTGTATACCAAATCACGCATTAAAGAATATATAAGACATTTTTCAGACATAAAGGCAAACAAGTAAATGTCACCAAATAAACCCCGATAACCTATAGAAATCAGTGCATTGACTGCATTCCTACCTAGAGTAAGATGACTGGTGTCACTGTCACATAGAGCAATACAACAAATCTTAGTCAAGGTTTTACGGTGTTCCACAATACACTGGGGCATAATACTAGTTATTGTCAGACGTATATAACCTTCAATTTTACTCCAAGACAAATCCCATGCTCTGGTAGATGCAGCACGTAGCAGGTGCCCGGACCTCACAAAACCTGGTAGGTATACGAGTACATGCAGATACTCGTGACACCACAGGCACATTGTTCACCAGTCACCACAGTCACACACATCAAACATCACTCCCACCGCACCGCAGACCCAGAATGACAGCTCCTGTTAGTCAGATCTTCTCATGACAGACTCAAATCTCTCTGTCAGGGATGACGTCTTTCAACACGCATTAGATATATACGAGATGAGTGGTAGGTGTACAGTACATATAACAAGTAATATTTGAAGCATAACATAAGACTGCCCCCCGCTGGCATCCCTACAAACAGAGCCAGTGTTGCCACTTGCATTCCCTTAATCACTGTTCATGTACTTTTGCTGGCACTGTCCACTATTTAATTTTCCAAATGAATCTTTCCACTGTTTGGTCATCTTTGAGAGAGAGAGAGAGAGAGAGAGTGTGTGTGTGTGTGTGTGTGTGTGTGTGTGTGTGAAAGATTTCGTCTTTTCTAGATAACAGAACTTGAAGAAGTAACAGCACAAAGGCGGGTGTTTAAAAGGTCGTATAGGAAAGAAAGACATACGCTGTGCAGGAATTATTGCCGTTTGTGCACCACGGGTAACACAGTGATGACTTCCGCACATCTGCTCTTATCACTGTTTTGCAAGCAGGCACCTTCCCTTCCACGTCTAATTTAACCCTTTCACTGCTTGACGACTGTTGCCATAATTACCTGCACTTTTCTATAAGCTTGTGTTTTCACTATAGCCTCTCAACCAAGCTTATATAGCTTAGAGAAAACAGACTCTCTCTCTCTCTCTCTCTCTCTCTCTCTCCATTGATATACAGTACTATAGGTCCAGGTCAACTTAGCAGAGAGAGAGAGAGAGAGAGAAAGAAATCGATATCTATTTATTTATTGCATGTGTGTGTACAGCAAAAAGAAAAGAAACAACAATAACTAAATGAGAAGTAGCGATGCGCCCTTGTGCTAGAAAGCCTCCAAGGTCATTAAATCTCTCTCTCTCTCTCTCTCTCTCAGCAGCGGTAGTAGTAGTAGTAGTAGTAGTAGTAGTAGTAGTAGTAGTAGTAGTAGTAGCAGCAGCAGCAGCAGCAGCAGCAGCAGCAGCAGCAGCAGCAGCAGCAGCAGCAGCAGCAGCAGCAGTAGTAGTAGTAGTAGTAGTAGTAGTAGTAGTAGTAGTAGCAGCAGCAGCAGCAGCAGCGATAGTAGTATATATATATATATATATATATATATATATATATATATATATATATATATATATATATATATGATTGATTGATTGATTGACTCTCTCTCTCTCTCTCTCTCTCTCTCTCTCTCTCTCTCTCTCTCTCTCTCTTTAGCAGCAGCGGTAGTAGTAGTAGTAGTAGTAGTAGTAGTAGTAGTAGTAGTAGTAGTAACCCGTGTGTGTGTGTGTGTGTGTGTGTGTGTGTGTGTGTGTGTGTGTGTGTGTATATATATATATATATATATATATATATATATATATATATATATATATATATATATATATACACACACACCCACACACCCACACACTGCCGCTGCCACTGCTGCTGGTCCATGACAACTCCTATCTTATCAGTGTTGGTGCAGTGAAGCAGGGCAGTTGCTATATAGTCTAGTGAGGGCGTTCCTAAGCTCGGGCGTCATTGTAGACACTAGATTAGAAAACAGTGAAATCTACCGAGGGTACGCGATAAATAGAAACCTTTCATATGAGCCTTCACCCCTTAGAATACAATGAATGTTTGGTTATTTCCATGTATGGCTAAATGGCAGACAATAAAAGAAGTTTCATTTTATATTAGTTATCTCATTCATGATATGAATTGAGAGAGAGAGAGAGAGAGAGAGAGAGAATGTTTGGATGAAAGAAATGAGAGGTGTATACAGAGACAGTGAGTATGGAGGGAAGTCGCTGGTGTTTGGCGGGAGAAACAAAGAAAGGAATGGAATGAGGGAAGAGTTCAATTTGATGGATAACGGTAAAAAAGCACGGAGGGAAAAATGGTGGTAGGATAAATTTACGTATCCATTCGAGACTGTCTTGCTGTTTTTGTTCCTTTGTTCCTGGTTGCTTTCGATATCATTGCAGACGTAACGACGACAGTGGTGGTGGTGGTGGTGGTGGTGGTGGTTATCATTAACAAAACAATAAAGGAAATGATAATAATAATAATAATAATAATAATAATAATAATAATAATAATAATATACATTACTACTACTACTACTAGCATCACCACCACCACTACTACTACTACTACTACTACTACCACCACCACCACCACCACCACTACAGGTAAGCAGTGTTATCCCAGCAGGTGGTACACTCATGACCCCATTAGAGATGAGCTTCCTGTGATGAACAATCAGAGAAAACACCCCCAAGGACACACACACACACACACACAGGACAACCTCCCCCACCCCTCTCTCTCTCTCTCTCTCTCTCCTTTTTCTAGTTAACAGTGTTCTTTTTCTTTTTGTTCTCCTGCACCTCTTCCTTAATTTCATTCCCCTCCTCTTCCTCCTACTCTTTTCTTCCTTCCGCAATTATTATTCTCTCTCTCTCTCTCTCTCTCTCTCTCTCTCTCTCTCTCTCTCTCTCTCTCTCTCTCTCTCTCTCTCGGTTTCTACTGATCGAGACAAGCTGACTGATGTACAAAAATATAACAATAAAAAAAACACATAAACCAGGAAAACAGAAGTGTATTTCCCACAAGTAAGCCAGTTTCCCACACCACGCACCAGTTTACACGAATCGTTGTTGCAAGTCACTAATCATGACTTTCAAACACCACAAGTATGATGGAGTTCATAAGGATGTTTTGCTCAATATTCCAGCAGAACCCTTGTTAGATCACCACTACAATCATCAAAACACTAGCGAAAAACAGACAACTTACACTACAGCCTATTCATACAGTTCATATTGAGAAACACCTTGTTCTTTCACTACAATTTTCCAAAGCCACAGAGACGACTAATAGGGTTTTCAAGACAGTTTCGCCTTATAATAAACTAGAAATCAAGCCAATCCATCACCAGAACCATAAAAAAAACTTTAAAATATGAGTATCTTCAACTAGAGCCTTTGGTAAGTAGTGATGATGAAAGAGCAAAGCGTTTTAAAATACAGAATAACGATAAGACGGTAACATGTTTGAGAAATTCGACCACTGGCATGCCCCGAGTTTGCACCTTCATGTCTGGGTAAGAAACAAGGCAGGCTGCATAAAGGGGTGATGTATTAGGAGACCCACGTGTATATGAACAGTAGGAGTTTCTTTTTGACTCCGAAGTGTGAAGGTGACGCGCCAAGGACACTACATTACGTTGAAAGTAAAGAATAGTTTGCCGTAGGTATATTGCTGCTCCCTAGAATGTTTATCTATTATTACTATTATTATTATTATTATTATCATTATTATCTATGGTTCGTATTTTCAGTGTTAACGTTTTGGTTGTTTATATCGACTTTTTTTTCTGATAGTTGTTGTGGTTTGCATGACTCCACTAATATTTTGATGAGTGATTTTTTTTTTACGCAAGAGGAAAACTAGCCAAGGGCAACAAAAGAAAAAAAAATAAAGCCCACTTCAAATGCAAGCTCTCTAAAAGAATGGAAAGAAATTAATGATAGCAATAGGAATAACGTCCATCAGAGTCTGGCCAATTGTCTCCGTAGAGTTGGAAAATTGTCCTAATGAAAGAAAAGGCCTTTCAAAATACAAGTTTAGGTAAACACTATACACAAAATGTTTCACGCACATCATTAAAGGAATTGGGTGTAATAGTCGTATCTCAGTAGGATTTTATTTTGTGCACTAAAGTTTAGTCAAATAACTCGCACGTCTCCTTCAAACAAGCCAGTCACAACACTGATACCCATTTTTCCTTGATTTTTGTGTATGATTAGACGATTTTATTTGCATTAGGAAGGATCTACGGAGGTGAAAAGATTAATGGCCAGAGTTTTCACTATTTTAATCACCCACGTAAGTTTCTGAAAAAAATCACTAACTAGTAAGCAGAATAAATATGAAAACGCGTCTTAGCACTGAAGGGGTTAATATCACGGTAAGTTTGATGTGATTACTTAAGGTACTTCAATATGATAACTGCATGAGTCCCACCCCCCTGACAACGGACCACTCACACCCTTGTCGATTGATACACGTTCACCCTCCGTCGTAGTCATACATAACATCCTTCTCTTCCTTTACCCACTCACTATCTTACAGTTTTCTCTCATGGTACAGCTAACACAGTGGGGCCGAACCAAGCAGCCTACGTACTAACCCAATGATCTTTTACCGCCCAACAGATCAACAGGCAACCAGCCAACCAACCAACCGCATTTTTGCCTTCACTTCCCAAGTACTCCTAATACCAGAGAATTCTTCGTTCAAGGTTCTCCATAAGCATGTGGTTTAGGGAGACTATACTTCCTTCTTACCATCAGAGAGAGAGAGAGAGAGAGAGAGAGAGAGAGACTACCCCATATGCAGAAATTTATGAATCATATTTAATATAGTAGTAGTAGTAGTAGTAGTAGTAGTAGTAGTAGTAGTAGTAGTAGTAGTAGTAGTAGTAGTAGTTGTTGTTGTTGTTCGTGGGCCAGTGAACAAGACTAAGAATACGTAACATCATCCAATCCTACAAAAACTCGATTAGTCCATCTGTCAACTCAACACAAGCTTCCAGACAACTATTCTTCTTCAGACAGGGTGGAATCAAAAGCTTGTCGTGTTATCAATTCCTCTCTTCCATCTGACTGTCTTCAGCCTCTTTCTTATCCCCGCAATGTTGTGTCTCTTGCTATTTTCTACCGCTATTTTCATGTTAGTTCTGATCTTGCACACTGCATGCCCCCCACCTCCAACAGCCTCACTGCACTAAACTTTCTTCTTTCTCTCACTGCTAATCTGCCCACCTTTCTATCTCTCGAACGCAAGAGTTAATTAACCAGTATTCACACTACATCGCCCCTTTCTCTAGTAAACTATTGAACTTTCCGTCTGCTTCTGTATTTCCACCTTCCTATGCTTTGAACTCTTCCAAGAGGGAAATTTCACGACACTTGTCTTTTTTTTATGATTCTTTTCAGATCTCTTTGGGATCGGCACCACACTGAGCCTTTTTTTCATTGCTGTTTTGTTGCCCTTGGCCAGTGTGCGTCCTACATAAAAAGTGGTGGTGGTGGTGGTGGTGGTAGTAGTAGTAGTAGTAGTAGTAGTAGTAGTAGTAGTAGTAGTAGTAGTAGTAGTATAAGAAGAAGAAGAAGAAGAAGAAGAAGAAGAAGAAGAAGAAGAAGAAGTAGTAGTAGTAGTAGTAGTAGTAGTAGTAGTAGTAGTGGTGGTGGTGAAGAGAAGAAGAAGAAGAAGAAGAAGAAGAAGAAGAAGAAGAAGAAGAAGAAGAAGAAGAAGAAGAAGTAGTAGTGGTAGAAGTAGTAGTAGTAGAAGTAGAAGTAGAAGTAGTAGTAGAAGAAGAAGAAGAAGAAGAAGAAGAAGAAGAAGAAGAAGAAGAAGAAGTGGCTGCAACAGTAGTAGTAATAGTAGAAGTAGAAGTAGAAATAGAAGTAGAAGCAGAAGTAGCAGCAGCAATAGTAATAGTCATTGCTGTAAAGGTTACATTTCTATTTATTGATATTGCCTTTGGAAATGGTGATACAACAACAATAATAATAATAAAAATAATAATAATAATGATAATGATAATACATCAACTACTACTATTACTACTTCTGTCACTACTACTACTACTACTACTACTACTACTAAAACAATAATAATAATAATAATAATAATAATAATAATAATAATGTTAGAAACACTTGAGTCCATCCAAGTCTGTTTGCCACCTCCCCCTCTTCCCCCAGCCCTGACTTATCACACGCACATTACTACACACACACACACACACACACACACACACACACACACACACACACACACACACACACAACTTTTGCACAACACACCAATTCCTGCCACACAAACTGCCAACACAACTAAGCACAAAGGACCTAGAAAAACAAAAACAACCCTTTATAAAATTCATTCACGCATGCCGTATGGTAAGTAGTAACTATCCAAAGAAAAGAGAACCTGGCAACTCCCTGACGTCACACCTACACTGCCATCACATTGTATTATTTCACTTCAAGAATGAACACCGGTGAATTAGGAACCGCTAAGAGGAACCTGAGCAGAATCAGGGTCGCTGGAAGACACGTGCAGGTATTAATGTTTGTGTTAGAACAGGTGTGTCACGGCGCACAGGTGAAGGAAGGGGTTTTATAACGGGGTGCAGGGCTGCCAACTTGAGGCGTTCGACCTCGATAAGACGAACCACCTGTATCTAAGAGAGAGAGAGAGAGAGAGAGAGAGAGAGTCACAAAAAAATAAATAAATAAATAGAACACCAGCAGCCCCATTCGTCCCTACTGGCTTGGTTTTGGGACTGCAGGAGAGAGAGAGAGAGAGAGAGAGAGAGAGAGAGAGAGAGAAAGGGTGATGACTGCCCTTGTCCTACTCTTTCCCCCGCAGTGACTTCCATGTCTTATCACTTCCCACTGTTCAGCTCAACCCGCCTCCTTCTGCTCCTCCTGCTACTGCCTCGTTCCTCCCTCTGGTGGCTCCTTCATTAAGCTCCACTCAAGACAATGCATACCGAAACAAAAGAACAAAAATTTTATTGAAGCCAAGTGCAGGCAATCTAAATAGGTCCTCTCAAGTAACAAGTTAGAACCAGCAACACAACAGCATGAGGAAACACGACTAAAGAAAGTACTGTCAGTTTTTGCCTACATGAAATAAATGACTGAATAAAAGGTTCGTTGAAGTGTGATCCCAATAATCATCAGTTTGTTAGAAGAGAGTTGGTCGCGAAAAAAAAAAGTTGATCACGAAAAGTTTATAAAAAAAAAAAAAAAATGCAACACGGTCTCTCAAATCTTTTAAAGCGCGGTTCAGACGAACAATGTTTCCCTGTTTCGGCACCAAATGCTGCCGGAACTGTGTTGCGGCATCAGTTTCTGGAAACTAGTTCCGTGTTCCTGAGGTTCCGATTGGACTGTGATCTTGTTCCCGCTGTCGGAAACTTAGGTGGAGTTTCATCTCCTCCTCGGCTTTCAGTTTGACAATTATATGATGTCAAGCGAGGTACTGTGGTCCAGAAGTGCGGTAAAAAGTCTTTGTGAGATGGTAGAAGAACAATGCTGCCTCTGGGACCCAAAGGATGCTGACTATCCCAAGCGCAAGATTCGTGCCAAGGTCTTCGGGGAGATTGCCATAAAAATCAAGACCCAGTACCCACTGATGAGCTGTTTAACTGGAGGTAAGACTTCTTTCACTGTGTTTCTTTAGTCCATATGTTATAAATAGACGCGTAGTGGGGCTACTGACTTGTGCGCTTTGTCTTAATAAACTGGTTTCAAGTTTTTCTCGTCATCTATTTCCCCACATTAATGAACTGCTTTGATTAAGTTTCTCATTGCTATTCAGTTGAAATAAACTACTCTTTCTAAGCAAATACCACATAATAATAGTTAATCTAACCGAATTTGAGCCGAATTGGGGCACATGTTGACCATTGTAGTGTCACCATGTTAACCTGCACAACTCAAACACAACACAGTATTGTTTTACAAGTACACCCCAAACGCAATGGTCATTTTTACCCATCTCAATGGCAAGAACTCATCGAGCTGAACCATTAGAACCATATATATATATATATATATATATATATATATATATATATATATATATATATATATATATATATATATATATTCAGGGGTTCTCAACCTTTTTAATCTTATGTACCCCTCGAAGTCTTTCAGTATTGATCACGAACCCCTTACCCACAATGCAGCGTCAATAAATGCATGGTTTATTGACTTAGTTTATTAAGTTTGAAATGTGTTATATAAGGGGAGCAGACAAAATTTTTAATTAATATTAGTATGTTTCTATGAGGTAGTGTCGATAGGAACTGGTACCTCACAGGGAGACACTATATGTGACTAACATGCAATACATTTACCAAAAAGGAACTATGTTAGACCATTTTCGATCATTATGGCAGTGAACTAGTGTTGCTTGTAGCTAGTTGCAACTTTTAACTAATAACAGTGATAAATAAGTCACTGTGTGTGTGAATAACGTATAAAATAATAAATCAGAACAAATATTATAGATTTGCAAGGTTGTGTGGCAACTGTAATCCAAGAGAGCTTTATCTCAAGTGATATAACTCCAAGAGTTTCCTTGTTAACGTGTCCTGGTTCTAGTGAATGACACATCCAGCCTAGCACATGTAGGCCACATTGTATATTACAAACAAATTTGCAGCTATTCAAAACTGAAACATTTTGAGAAATCTGCCACGTACCCCAACATTTCTCTCACGTACCCCAGGTTGAGAACCCCTGGTTTAGATTCATTCGTACATGCAGGTTAGGTTAGGTTAGGTTAGGTTAGCCTGGATTACTTATTAGGTGAGGTTAGGTTACATTTTTTAGGCTAAGTATGATGTTTTTTTTGTGGTTTGCAGTGGGAAAAAAATCTACCTCCATTTGAAAAAGCATCAAATTTAGCCTAGAACAAAATTGTTTGCAACTAGTTTTGGGAGTGGAGAGCACATGTAAACATTTACCACACAGATAGGTTAGGTTTGGGTAGCACTTAGCACTACAGATTTGCTATGATAAAATATATATATATATATATATATATATATATATATATATATATATATATATATATATATATATATATATATATACAGTATGATTGTGAAACTAGGGATTTCATTAAATCCCTAATGAATTTGTGAAATGGATTTTTCTTTTTGCTATGTTACACAACCTAACCTAACCTACCCTTACCCTTACTCTTACCCTTACCCTTACTCAGCCTAACATAACCTAATAGAATAACATATCATTGAATAGTTTTGTAAGTAAAGTATAGTAAGATTAGGTTAGGTTATATTATGTTAGTTTAGTTTAGGTTAGGTTAGGTTAGGCTCCATAACATAGGAAAAAGAAAAATCCATTTCACAAATTCACTAGGAATTTCATGAAATCTCTAGTTTCACAATCTTACTGTAATATATATCTATCTATCTATATATATATATATATATATATATATATATATATATATATATATATATATATATATATATATATATATATATATATCCACATACAGACATCTACACACGCATTTAACCTGATCAAACTTAAGCTGAACTGATGGAGTGATGATTGTGCAATATGGGATTAGAAGTCTTCTAAATATAATGTGAAATATTAAATGTTTTATCTCCCACAGAATCACAGCATACACAGGAATTTACACAATAGATGAAATAGTGTTTTCAATAAAGATAAAAACTTCTTGCAGATGAAGTTCGGGGAAAATTTAAGAAGCTGAAATCATACTTCATGAGAGAGCTGAAGAAGATACAGTCAGCACCAAGTGGCTCAGCAAGCAAGGTATCAGGAAAATGGGAGTTCTACGACTGCCTTGTATTCCTGACTGCAGGGTGTGAGGAGCTAATGTCAGTGTCAGAGTCAAGCTGGCAGAGACCAACACATCAGGTAATTTGTTCTTGTTTTCGTATTGTTTTTGGTTGCATGTGACACGGTTGAATGTTAGGTTAGGTTAACACTACTCATCATGTGTAAAGTAAACTCTCTTATAAAACTTTGAATTCAGTACAAGAAAGTGAATCAATACATTTAAATGTAAATATAGCTATAAGTAGTATCAGTGATGACCTATCAGAAATATGTAAATACCTACTGTAAATAAGACAGCGAGGGTGTAAGTAAAAGTACTGCAGTTACATATGATGTGTCTTAAAAAGTAAAGACCAGCAAGTCAAAATATGAATCTGCACCTGAATATGTGTACAGCTGATAGGAAGAGATTAAATGTGGTGGAGATGAGACGTCTGTGGAGCATGTGTGGAGTTCGTAGAATTGATATGGTTAGGAATGTAGTGGTGAGGAGGAGAAGAGGTGTGATGAGGGATCTGGCAGAGAGGGCAGGGCAATGCATGTTGAGGTGGTTTGGTCATGTAGAGGGAATGGGGGTGGATAGGCTAGTGAAGAAGAGAGTGGGATCTAGGGTGGAGGAGGGAATCTGAGAGGCAGGCCGAGGAAAGGGTTGATGGATAGTGTAAAGGAAGAAGTGAAGGAGGAGGGGATTAACAGTGGAGGATTGTAGAGAGCTAGGAGGAAGGAGTGGAGAAGAGTGGTGTGGTGAGATTGGAGAGGTCTGGAGGTGTGAAAGGGAAAGATTTGAAGATTTAAAAGCAAAACACAATTTTTAAAAGCATCTGTGTATTAACCCTCTCACTAGAAGCAATTTATGGAGTCTTTATAAGCATTGACAAGAATAAAAGGACATAAAAAGAATATATTTTGCCAATTTTAGACAGTAGTGTTTGGAGGAGGCTGAAGAATAAGAAAAGATGTCTCAGAGTAATTAGTGAATAAGAAAATGTGTCAAATAGTGGTGAAAGTGTTAAACTGCCTTGCATTGATTAAAACTAGCATCTAAAGATATATCTTTACATTTTTATCCTTTGTAATGTAGAAATTTGAGTAATGGAGCCCATTAACAAACCTGTTTTATTACTTTATGAGATAATATATAAATCATAAGCAATGATAAATCTTATTATTTATTGGTTATTTATAAATGGTGTTATAACTATGTCCAGTGATAAGTAGGTAAGTCACACACACACACACACACACACACACGCCCGGTAGCTCAGTGGTTAGAGCGCTGGCTTCACAAGCCAGAGGACCGGGATTCGATTCCCCGGCCGGGTGGAGATATTTGGGTGTCTCTTTTCACGTGTAGCCCCTGTTCACCTAGCAGTGAGTAGGTACGGGATGTAAATCGAGGAGTTGTGACCTTGTTGTCCCGGTGTGTGGTGTGTGCCTGGTCTCAGGCCTATCCGAAGATCGGAAATAATGAGCTCTGAGCTCGTTCCGTAGGGTAACGTCTGGCTGTCTCGTCAGAGACTGCAGCAGTTCAAACAGTGAAACACACTCACACACACACACACACACACACACTGCGTAGTGTAGTGGTTAGCACGCTCGACTCACAATCGAGAGGCCTGGGTTCGAGTCCCGGCGCGGCGAGGCAAATGGGAAAACCTTTTAATGTGTAGCCCCTGTTCACCTAGCAGTAAATAGGTACGGGATGTAACTCGAGGGGTTGTGGCCTCGCTTTCCCGGTGTGTGGAGTGTGTTGTGGTCTCATTCCTACCCGAAGATCGGTCTATGAGCTCTGAGCTCGCTCCGTAATGGGGAAGATTGGCTGGGTGACCAGCAGGCGACCGAGGTGAATTACACACACACACAGTTTTCGTATTGTGCATGCCTAGTGCAGGAAGCACATCCTATCTAGCCAAGGTACTTTGCCTTCATTATTGAAGTATTCCTTAAATTTTTCTCTACTTGTTTGGCATCTTGTGCATGATCTCTGGCAAGTAATGGCAGATTTTCAAGACCAGCTTGTGGATGTTGGTGCCACTGACCATAATTAAGCTGTGCATTCTCTGTGTCCTGTCTGTCTAATAAGTGTGTCTCCTTCATTAAAATAAGTGAATTACAAACAGTGACAGGATTTAAAGTCTGGATTGTCTGATTAAAAAAAAATACTGTACCCTCGCTGCAGAGAGAGAGAGAGAGAGAGAGAGAGAGAGAGAGGGAGGGAGGGAGAGAGAGAGAGAATGAAGGAAGAAAAGATTAAATATCTTCTATTG
>NC_059301.1:11975548-12028048 GCF_017591435.1 Portunus trituberculatus
GCCAAAAACCTAATCTGTGTCCACGCGAGAGGAAAAAAAAGAAAGAAAAGAGAGAGAGAGAGAGAGAGAGAGAGAGAGAGAGAGAGAGAGGTGTGTGGAGAGCGGCCAGCAAAACACTTCCATTAATACCATGTAGAGCTGTTACTGGGAGAGAGAGAGAGAGAGAGAGAGTAGTAGTAGTAGTAGTAGTAGTGTGAAGCAAGGTATTTTACTCCCAAACACTTCTTTAACAAAACCTGTATCTGGAAAGTAGTAGTAGTAGTAGTAGTAGTAGTAGTAGTAGTAGTAGTAGTAGTAGTAGTAGTAGTAGTAGTAGTAGAAGCAGTAGTGTACCTTACTTTTACTTGTTTCCCTACCCCTCACTTTATGCAGTACACATTTTTCATTTATACAGAAGTAGTGGCAGTGCTGGTGGTGGTCATGGTAGTACAGTAGTAGTAGTAGTAGTGGTAGTAGTAGTAGCAGTAGCAGTAGTAGCATCAGCGGTGGTGGTGGTGGTGGTGGTGGTGCAGACAGCCTCGCATATCAGCAGCAGGCGGTGCAGGATGTGAATGTAATCCCGTCACTCCGTGGAGTCCGTGCCACGTGGAACAGTCCTCACATCTGTCATGGACACGCAGGGCTTGAACTACGCTCGTGAATCTCCCCGACAGGAGTGGCTGTCACACTGTGTCTGCTTACAAAGCGGGATATAGCGCTGCTTTAGAGCATCTTATGGACTAATATATTAGTACTAATGTCAGCAGATATCCTTCTTCAATTTGGTGTGGTAAAATTTCAGGATAACTCAGTCTGCTTGCAAGAACTGACATTTGTTTACTCATACTCGTTAAGGTAAAAATCAAGGCGTGTTTTATGTAGAAGTCTCCCCCGTGGCATATGAGCAAGGGAGTGTAACCTTGCCGATGCCTCCCCCTGACCTGACTCGCCACATTGACAGGCAGACCCGCTGAAATTTTCAGTAGTTTATGCCAAATAAAATGCACTAGTTTGAACGTGCTCAGGAATATCATGGACTTCAAGCCAGATCTGCTGTCCGCTTTATAGGAGTGACGTTCAATTATTGAACGGTCACCATGGTGCGAAGGCCAGGTCGAGTTTGTGTGGCGCGGCCTGCAGGCTGGGCGCCTCGGCCACTAAGGCCAGGCCGTGGGCGACACCGACTTCAGTTCAGCGGCAACTGCCGTGTAGTGTAGAAAGTGGAGTGTGACTGATCATTGACAATGTGTGCGTGCCTTGATGGATGCAGGATCTTTTGGTCAGAGTTTATAAACCTTTACAAGAAATCCCCATGCTTATGGAAAATTAGTAGTTTTGAATATTCAAACAAAACCAAAAAAGCTGCAGCTTATGACATTCTTGTCAACAAATTAAAAGAAAAAGACGAGACAGCAACAAAGGACACCGTAACGAAAAAGATAAATAACCTCCGCAGTTCCTTCAGGAAGGAACACAAAAAAGTAATGCGCTCTATGGAGTCTGGGGCGAGTGGGGACGATGTATACCAGCCCACCCTGTGGTACTACGACATGTTACTCTTCCTCAAGGACCAAGAGATGCCCACCCAGCAGAGGCAAGTGAAAAAAAAATCACCTTGATTATACAAAAATAAATATTACTATATGAAAAGTCATGTGTATATGTTAAGGCCCGTCCACACTAGGATACTTTGTTTAGAAACATTGTTTGCAAACAGTTTGCATACAGTTTGGAAACAATGTTTCTCGTGTATGTGTTTCCCATCCAGAATGGGAAACATTGTGAGTGTTTTTGTTTACTAACCTTAATATAACCTTTCAGTGCTGAGATCAGAGCTTCACAGACCTCAGGAACCACAGTTGAGATGGTCTGCTTCGATATCTTGAAGGTGTACATGATATTTTCGGAGCCACCATCCGTAAAAGTATCTCAAAGTCACTCGTGGACATCCGAAGAAAATTTATGAAACCTGCTCCATCTAGTCTCAATTCCTTCAGAAGCAAGTTACCATAAATGGGTCCCTTTTCTAAAAACTTTCTCACCCATGTCTTTCTCTTTTTCTTGCCCTTCCTTGACAACAGTGCCAAGTAAAATACAGAGGCTGCTGCAGCAACTTCTACACTCATCAAAGGCATGACGACAACTGAGGTGTGGACAGGAAACATTGTTTGCAAACTGTTTGGAAACAGTTTGCAAACAAGTTTTCGGAAACAGTTTGCATACAGTTTGGAAACAATGTTTCCAAACAAAGTATCCTAGTGTGGAAGGGCCTTTACGGTTATTTTGCGAAATCGGTGATTTTGCAAAGTTCCCGGTCATTTTGCAGATAAACCAAAATCGTGGAATGTTTGCAGAATCACCTTAATTGTCTGGTTACTTTGCGTGTTTTTTTGCAAAGTAACCAGACAATTAAGGTGATTTTGCAAACATTCCACGATTTTAGTTTATCTGCAAAATGACCGGGAACTTTGCAAAATCACCGATTTCGCAAAATAACCGTAGCATATACATGTTGTGACTGGAAATAATTGTTGGAATTACTGAAAAGAATATTATAACGAGCATTTTTCCTTCTTTACAGCAACTTGAGGGTGCTGAAGAGCTTCGTGAAGCAGGAGAATCTGGTCCTAATGATTGTCATCCTGTACTGAACTTGAAGTCGAACACCACAGAACTAATACCAGAACTAGACATAGTAAAAGAGGAGGTTGAAGAGGAAGTGACACTTGTGAAGAAAAAGGTCAGGCTATCCGAGGGCATGAGCAGTGAGCAGGTTATGCCAGTGCGAGGAGGCACACTGTCCTGCATCCGTCAAGAAGATGAGTGGAACACGTATGGCAGGACTGTGGCCAACAGCCTCAGGAAGCTGCCGTGTCATGTGCAACCTTATGCTCAGAAACTTATAAGTGATGTTATCTTTTATGCTCAAATAGGACAACTCGACTTGAACTCAAAAATTGTGACAAAATGACGACCTTGCACTGTCGTGGTTATAAGTTGAATAAACAGTCACTTCCACAATACCATCAACTTTAGGTTTTCCGGTCCGCTGACAGTCTTCTAACAGTTGACGAAGAACATGTTAAAGAACTTGAGGTAGAGATAAAACGCTAAACACCTTAGAATGAGTGCATGTTACTCGTTTCATCTGCAACGTGAGCCAGACTTCAACATGAGTCAGCTGAGGCCTTCCTTCATAATGTCGACACTCCTCACAATGGTCGTGGTTGTATATCATATTTTTGTAACATATATAATGACATGCAACTTAATGTACGTACAAGATTATCATTTTACTGACATTCTTTCCTTCGCTTGTTATTATTATATTTTTTTCTAGTATTATTGGTACTTTTGATACAACCAAATAATCATTCAGAGACCTTTATTCACAGATATAATTATTTTTTCCGAGGTATTTGCTGAATTATATCCCGGATTATTAACTAGAATCGCCAATATTTTTTTTTTCATTTAATATTTTGTTTATTCATTTTACTAACGTGTTCTTCAGCCCGGCAATGAACGAGTCGTGATGCACATGGTCACAAGGCGAAGGTTTTGTTCACAGGTACTTGTTCCCCAAAAAACCCACACCCTGAGGTATTTCTAGTGTTCAGTTTTGCTTTGGTTTGTATGCAATTTCATCACACTGATTCATATATCTGCATTTCTTAAAACTGCATTAATTTGGCTCATAAATATAGAGACAATACACTTTCACGTACATTACATTATTATTATTATTATTATTATTATTATTTCTTTTATATATTTATTTAATTTATTTATTTACTTATTTATTTATTTATTTATTTATTTATCTATTTATTAATTTATTTATTATTTTTTTAAAGGAAAGCTCTGTTTATATTACAGTTCCTACAAAGTACATATTTCACAACGGGTTCATCAGACTTCATACACGTGTCATGCATCTTCATCAGCATTCCATTATTCTTTCTTAAGCAAGTCTCAGATTGTTCGGTGAGTTTCCGTCCCAACATCAGTGCTGGTGATAGGGATGCACAAAAGAGGAAGACTGAGTTTAAGATGAAAATAGTGCATAGAAGATAGGAGAGATCATTCTTTTTGTTCTAGCGCTTATACGAACGTGGGGGGAGAGGGAGAGGTAGCGTTTTTGGGAGTATACAAAAAAAAAAAAAAAAAAAAGAAAGAAAACGAAGCTGGCAAAAAGAAAAAAGCGAAAGAATGGCACAAGACAGAAACAACTCGATAAAAAAAAAAAAGTTCATTAAAAGACAGCGATCTTGAATATGGAATTAAGGTGAGTCATGCTAATACAGCGGAGGATAGCTAACAACCAGCGTCTCTTTGGTGGCAGACTTTTAGGCCAATATTATGAAACGTTTTGCTCTCTCACCATCGCTACTTTCCAAAGGCCCTAGTTGAAGATACTCTTGTTTTTTTTTTTTTTTTAAGCTATTTCTATGGTTATGTTGATGGATTAGCAAAGATTTCTGGTTCATTAAAAGGAGAAACTGTCTTGAAAATAAAGTTAGTTGTCTCTGTGGCTTTGGAAAATTGTCATGGTGAGAGAACAAAGTGTTTCTGAATACAAGCCTTAGATACGTAGCAACTTCCGTGTAGTTTCTATTAGCCGATATTCTAAACTCTCTCTCTCTCTCTCTCTCTCTCTCTCAAGGCAACTGGCCAAGGGAAAAACTGTGTCATTCCTTGAAAGTTACTAATAGGTGGAGATTCCAAAACGTTGGCTATGTGAGTTATGGAGCGATGAGGGAAGTGTTTCTCCATAAAGTACCGATTTCGTGCACTATTTCTTATTTATTTGCTTTTCACCAGTATGTCTACGTTTACTCTTGCTAAGTTCTTGTTTGACCATTGTGTGTTTACTCCCGTTAATCACCATCACCATAAAGGTCGTGGGGGGAAGAATTATTGGTGCCGCCGTGGAACTAAGGGTCGTATTCTTAATCACGTCTGTGCTTCACCTCCACTATTTCAAAAGGCTTTATTTAAATTTATACGAGTTTTTTTTTTTTAAGGTGTTTTTATTGTTCTAGAGGTAAAGTGACAAGATTTCTACATTATTAACTGGAGAAACACTCTTGAAAAAACAGCTAATCATCTCTGTGGCCTTGGAAAATACTCGTGGTGAGAGAGCAAAGCGTTTCTGAATACGGACCTGAAATAGTGTGAGGCAGCATGACGGGCAACGTGCAGGCCCACCACCACGCAGGGGAACCACCAGTGTCTGCCAGTACAAACAAGCATTTCTAAACCTCCTCGGCTGCTTCTTTTGCCACACAGCCACCATAACCAACAACACTGCCATTACTACAACAATATCAACTACTACTACTACTACTACTACTTATACAACAACAACAACTACTACTACTACTACTACTACTACTACTACTATTGGTGCTGCTGCAGGCATTCAATTCTAGTAAAAATTCATGAAGGAATTTATGCAGAGAGAGAGAGAGAGAGAGAGAGAGGAATGGAGCAGGCCGAGTGCTGAGTAAAAGAAGAGTAATGAAGTGATGTAGTGAGAGGGGCGAGGGGGAGGTTAGGTAGGGGAGGAGCAGTGAGAGTGGAGAATGGACTAGTTGAAAAGGCCTTTGAGAAAAACCAGACATCAGACTGCAAAATAACAGGCCCCCTACAACTTTAAACTCTCTCTCTCTCTCTCTCTCTCTCTCTCTCTCTCTCTCTCTCTCTCTCTCTCTCTCTCATAAATAAGGAAACTAATATACCTCATAATCGTAAATTCTTTCCTTTCCAACAGAGTTAATTCTTTCTTTCCAAACTTCTCTTTTACGAGTTTACTTTTTTCCCTTTTTCTTCTCTTTCTCTACTTCCAGTCTCCCTTTCACTACTACTACTACTACTACTACTACTACTACTACTACTACTCTTCCTTCTCCTACTAACCCACCATCAAGGCCCCACACACATGCCTCCCCTGTCCCACCCACTCCCTTTCCCTATCGGCTACACAAGAGTGCCCCTCAGCTCTCCTTCCACTGCCTAGATCCCTGACGGCCACAGCGACCTACACACTGCACGTACAAGAAGCTCCAGAGATTTCTTCGCGCACCTCTGCCACTGCCCTGCTTTGTTTTTACGCCTTTTACTGTTTGTTGGCAGTAAGTCGGTAACTGTGTTTGTGTCCTTGTGTGTGTATGTGTGCCAGTGTGTGTGTAATCCGTAGTCTTCTTATTCTTCGAGTTCTCAGGAGTCATGCGGCAGTGGTTCTTAGTTCTCGTGTGGGTGGTAGTGGTGGTGGCAGGCAGGCGGGCTTCCCTAGACGGCTTTCTGGCCCATGAACCCGCCACTCTACAGGAGAAGACCATCAAGGCCATCGAAAGCTTGTCTAACGTGCTCAATGACCTGAAGGAGAGCATGACGAAGGAAGGGAACGCAGCCGCACCCACTCCGCCGCCGCCAGGTACTGTGTTTTAGTGGGGGGTTGTCTCTGCTAGTTGTGTGCTACTGACGGGGTCTTCTTTTTTTTAATTCACTGATTCTAGTCTCTTTTTCCTTAGTGACTGTGAATTTGTGATACCTACTAGTATTCTGAAACGCTTCTGCATCTCATTAGGTTAATTTCTCTTAGACCACAAGTGTGATTCTCATTTTTTTCTTGTCTTTTTTGTCTTTTTCCATTCACGATATACAATTATTAACATATCATCGTGAAATTCATTAAAATACCTCTTAAAAAAACACCAGTAATTTCCAGTAAAGATGAGACGCTGACACATTTAATTACAGCCAGCATTCTTCGTAAAAAAAAAATAATAAACTTCTGTCATCGTAATTATTTTGTCCTCCAAACTCACGCACCAAACTTCTACCCTTCCCCACCCTTGCACCAATCAGAGGGAAGACTGGAGGCCGTGCTGCTCAACCTTACCGCCGCCCTGCAAAACAACACCAGGGCGCTGCGAGATGTTCAAGGCGGGGACAGCGCCCGTGGAGGTAAGGAAGGAGGCACAGCAGAGAGGTGGTCGTGGTGGTGGTAATAATAGTAGCATACAATTATAGTAGTAGTAGTAGTAGTAGTAGAAATAGTAGCAGTAGAAGTTGTTGTTGTTGTTGTTGTTGTTGTTGTTGTTGCTATTGTTGTTGTTGTTGTTGTTGTCGTTGTTGTTAGTGGTAGTGGTGCTGTGCTAGCAGTTATATATACGTAGTAGTAGTAGTAGTAGTTGTTGTTGTTGTTGTTGTTGTTGTTGTTGTTGTTGTTGTAGTTGTAGTAGTAGCAACAGGAGCAGTAGCAGCAGTAATGAAGGTAGTAATGACGGCAACAGCGTGAAGAAAGAGAGAAGAGGAAGGAGAGGGAGGAGGAGGAAGGGAAAGAGAAAAAAGGAAATGGTGCCGACTAACAAACACCACGCTAACACCATGTAACTGGCCTCACACATCAAGAAGAATAAGTAATGGCACTCCTTTCATAACCACGTCGCTCTCGTCTTCCTGCCCTCACATACAAACACACCCAAGAATCACACCTGAGAAGGGTCCCATTAACTCATAACCCGAGGGAATTTCCACAATAACACAGTCCCTATATATTCTTACGGAGCCTTGCATTCTTCTACCTCTCCTTAACACCTTCAAAGTACTGGGACACATTTTTACCTTCAGATTTGTGTGCGATTAGACCATTTTATTGACATTTGGGAGGGTCTATGGAAGTCAGAAGATTAATGGCCACAGTCTTCACTATTCTAATCCTTACATAGGTTTCTGAAGCTGTATAAAATCGCCAAATAGTAAGCAGAATGAATATGGAAACGCGTCATGGTATTGAAGGAGTTAACATCTTCAGTACTGAGACGCATTTTTACCTTGATTTTTGCCTATGATAAGACGATTTTATTTGCATTAAGAAGGGCCAAAAGAATAATGGCCAGAGACTTTACTATTCTAATCCCCACATAAGATTCTGAAGCTGTATAATATCGCTAAATATGAAAACGCGGCACGGTACTGAAGGGGTTAACACGTTCGACCATCACTGTATACATTCCTAACTGGTGTCTCCTTTAACACTCCACAAAACCGTATTCTTAAACACTGTTCTCTCATTATAGGACATTTTTTGAAGCTACGGGGATGATTAGTCGTTCTCGTGGATGTTTTTTTTTTTCTATTTATGATAACGAATTCTTGCTAAGGTAACAGTGGAATCATGAAAACATCCTTGAAACTCCAAATCTCCTCTAAGCATGTTAAAAGTAGTTGGGAGGACACCGAAACGTTTAAGAATACGAACATAAAGACGAGACACCAGTGGTATTTGAACTTAAAGAAGCACATCACACTTCTCGCAGCATGTACGTACTGTGCCACACGCTTTTCTTTCCACTGGTACCTTCATCACTCTCCCTGCCTTCACATGCAACTCAGCCTCTTCTTCCTACGACCTTATTCCTATTGTGTAGTCTGATCAGCCGCTCCAGTTATTTTTTTCCATCTATTTTTATTCATTGTGTCCTCTTATTGTAGTCATGCTTCAGCAAGTCTTTCCACCTTATTCTCTGTCTACCCACACATTTCACAGGCAACTTAGCCTCTTGACTGACAATAACAAGCATGACGCGTGTTTCCTCATCTCAGTAACATTGAAAGACTGAAGTGAATTAATGGAAGTGCACGTTTAAACTACTCGATCCCTTATGGTGTCTTGAAATTATCAATGAACTTACACCACACCACCAGTCTAATCGTTTGCTGATGTGGTTGTCTTTCGATAATATCTACAGATTTATGTACAAAAATACAGCTTGCATGGACAGACAGAGTAAAGAGAGAGTAAAAGATTGATTTTGTATTTTCTAGGCTAAATAGTTACTTAACATGCTTCTGTAAAAAAAAATTAAAAAGTGTCTGAGAAGTTGTAAAGGTTTATGGAAAAGAATGTTTAGCAGTATAAGGATTAAGGAGAAGATATAAGTCAAAGAGGTAAATATTATATAAAGTAAAAATTTTTCCTTTCCACTCACTGCAAGAAGCAATCCTTCAAAGTTTTCTGAATAATTGCTACAAATATTTTTACATCATTATCCTTCAGGGAAAAGGTTGTATAAATCTGAATTACAATATAAAAAAAAAATACATAAGAAGGAATTGATTCTCTAACAGATATGTAGGTGAATAGAACAGACTCAGTGATCAAGTTGTTAGTGCTCTCATTAGTAAGCCTTTAAAAAAAGTCTAGACAAATTAATAGATTGAGAATGATAGGTGGAAATAGGGAGGTACATTTCAGACAGAGACTATAGTAGCTTCTTGCAGCTTTCCTTATGTCATGCACTTGTATTATCATGCTCTTAAGTTTACAGAGAAGCCATGACAATGAAAGAAGTAAAGATGACCAAGTATACCGTTTCCTTTCCACTAACTATCCACAATCATCCCTACAGCTTTTCTAAGTACGTGCTACAAGTTTCCATACAACAACGTTCTTCAGTGACTGTGTTATATGGATTTTGATTGTTCCCTTGCCCTACTCTTGGACACAGGAGAAGTGGGGTGCGAGGTGCCGTTCTGGAGACTAGGGGACGAATGCTACTACGTAAACCAACACCTACCCGTGAGCTGGAGCGAAGCGAGGCACTTCTGTCGAGGCCTTGGGAGTGACTTGGCCCAGCCCGGCGTGGTGGCTAAACTGAGGGCTGCGCTCCTCATGAGATACCGTAAGTGTCCCAATAACGTACTAGTACTTACATCAACACTTGGCTTGTTTCATTGAGCTCCATGGAAATGACCTTAGCCTATTGATTTTGAAACGGTGATAGTTTATTATTTATTTTTATTACTTTTATCATGTTCTACACGCTGAAGGGACTAGCAGTGAGCTGAATGAACTAAATTAATATGAACCGAATGTAACTTAACCTAACCAAGCCCTCGCATTGAAACGCTGATGTCATTATAATACTATCTTCAATTTATTTATTTTGATCAGTACTAGGACTCTCAATCAATCCTTTCAGCATGCTATAGTCGTTTGTTAATATTCAGAACACTAAGAACCGATTACATAAAAGCACATGAAACAAAAATAAATAAGTAGAATAAGGGCATTAATTTTATCGTTTCTGGGCATGTGGAGAGTGGAGGGGAGGGTAGTATAGCACGAATATTATTATGCTGTTCAAGTGTTGTTGTGTAAGTACGAACAGAGAGAGAGAAGATAACAGAGAGGCAATGGTACACATCATTAAAACGCCAAAGTAGTGAGTGTTGCTGTGATATTCAGGTGTTGCTGTGCTGGGTATACGAGCAGAATATAACGCAGTGAGAGAGGAGATAACAGTGAGAGAATATAACGTAGTGAGAGAGGAAATAACAATGCATGAGAGGCAATGGTACAGATCATTATAATACCAAAGTAGTGAGTGTTGCTGCATGCGATGTTCAGGTGTTGCTGTGCTGGGTATACGAGCAGAATATAACGTAGTGAAAGGTGGCAATGGTAGTAATGAGACGTAAAGGTGGAGGTAGTGAGAGTAATGGCGGAAGTATAAATGCATAGTGTGTGTGTGTGTGTGTGTGTGTGTGTGTGTGTGTGTGTGTGTGTTGCCATGTGTTGAGTATGGATATGTTATAGTGAGGCATTGGTGAGTGTAATGGCGGGAGTATCAATAGTGTGTGTGTTGCCTTGTGCTGAGTATGGGTAGGTTACAGTGAGGCGATGGTGCAGGTAGGCGAGGCAATGGTAGTGAGAGGCGGTGGTAGCTGGAGGCACTGCTATCATGGTTGGTTTTGTGGTCTGATGCAACGTTTATTAAAGTTTGTTACCAAGTGAATGTTATGTAAAGGATCTCCACCAGGTCGATACTGATCAATACTCTCTCTCTCTCTCTCTCTCTCTCTCTCTCTCTCTCTCTCTCTCTCTCTCTCTCTGCCTTTTTTCCTCCTTCACCCTCCTTCTCCTCCATCTTCTCTCTCCCTGATCCCTCCTCTACTTACATCCAACTCTAACCATCCCACCCTCTCCATTCCACCACAGCGGAGGATCACCCCAGCGTCCTCTGGGTGGGAGCGTCAGAGGCGGGCGGCAACGAGGGAAACTGGCGGTGGGTGTCGGGGGCCCGTGTGAGCTCCGAGGACTGGGCGCAAGATCAACCTGACGGAGGGAATCAGAACTGTGTGGTGCTGAGCCGCCACGAGCACCCCTCCCTGCACGACAGTCCCTGCTATACCCACGCTACCTTCATCTGCCAGGCCGCCAACGTCACCGCCACCGCCACCGCCTCCACAACCGCCACCGCCGCCACAACCGTCAACTGAAGTCCTGCGTCATGGTTCAGAACGCTCTAGAATATTCCTATAATGTTCCTTCTTTCCTTCCTTTCTTCCTTCCCTTCTTCGGCTCTCGTCTATTTGCTACACAGAATCAGGTTTTTTTTTCTTTCTTTCTTTTCTTTTTTTTTTCTATAAGCCACGCTACGTCTAAGGTCTGTACTCTGAAAATCTGAAATGTTTTGCTCTCTCATCACTATTTTCCAAAGGCTCTAGTTAAGATAGTTCGGTTTTTAAGAGTATTTTTCATGGTTCTGGTGATGGATTGGCAAGATTTCTGGTATATCATACGGACGAACTCTCTTAAAAACCCGGCTAGTTTTCTCTGTGGCATTGAAAAAATTGGCGTGGTGAGAGAGCAAGGAGTTAATGAATAAGGGCGTAACACATCCGGTGGCGTCTAGTTAGCAGAGAAGATTATGATGATGATGATAATGATGACACTAATGATGGTGGTGGAGGTGGTAGTAGTGTTGATGATGACGAAGCTAATAGTAATTGAAATGGATTAACAAATAGGGTCGTAGAGGAATGGATCAAGGACAGAGTTAGAATGGTTGTAAGCTATAGACAGAATCCTGTTTAAGAAGAACATGTTAGTAGATAAATGGAACGAACTTAGCAAGGAGGTGTTATGTAAGTACTGTTCCTGTATAGTGGGTGGATGGTTTCAAAAAATGCTTTGACACATGTACTGATGATGCGAGCTGATGGTGAATTTTGAGTCCTAAGGTAGAGTGCTGTGGATTAAATGAAAGGACGAGAGAAGGTGGAAGAAAGTGTTTTAGATACTGTACATGTTGTTTGTAATTACTTGTTCCTTTGTTCCTTTGACATCTGACTAGTATAACCCCTTCAGTACTGCAACGCATTTCTGTAATTAATTTTGGGTGTGATTAGACGATTTTATTTACATTAGGAAAAGTTTTTGGAGATCAGAAGATTAATGGCCAGAATCTTCACTATTTTAAACCCCCACACAAGTTTCTGAAGCTGAATAAAATAGTGAACAGAATCAATAAAAAAAAAAAAAAACACGTCATGATACTAAAGGGGTTATTAATAGTGATAATACGAGTTATGACTATCTTAACTTCGCAGATATGACTACACTACTTCATATCTTTACTGCTTTATAACTAAGGTTCGTATTCTCAAACGTTTTGCTTTCTTATGTCGTTATCTATTTTCAAGACTCTGGCGGAGGTTACTAGAATTTTCAAGATTGCTTTTTCTTTTGATTGTATTGATAGTTTAACAACTGTTTTGCACCATCCGGGAGAAATACAACTTAAGAACCAGACGAGTTATCCTTTTTTATTATTATTATTTACACCATGTGGGCTTTTCACGAGAATTTCTGGGCTAAAGGGGATACTTTTTTGGGATACCTCCTATCTTAAAGCCCACCCACTAAGAAACCCTTGCCCCGAGTGAGGAAGCCCAACCTACACTCTGACCGTGGACAGGATTCGAGCCCGTGCACTTGGAGACCCCTCGGATCCTAAAGCCCGCATGGTTCCACTGTACCTTCTGTGGGATTTGAAAATATTAGTCCACAAAATGAATAGGATTAATAGTTTAACACTGATGTTGTAACTTTGACGTGAAATAAAGACTGATGCCAAGACAACTCTTTCCTCGTGGCCTTTGATAACACTAGCCCATAAAAGTACAAGGATTCTATGCAGTGACTTCATGATTCTGATGAAAACAAAAATCTAACAAGGATCCTGAAAAGAGTAATTAAAAAAAAAAATGAGACGACATGACTTTCTGACTTCTTCTAACGAGCTCAACGAATAAACAAGATCATAAACAAATATACAACCATACAAATGAATAAGCACATTAATAAGCATATAAATAAAGTCAAGCAATCAACAGCGGTAATGTAGCTAAATTGGTCCATATTCTGAAACACTTCCGCGCCAAAAACTCACTATTTTCAAAGGGGTCTAGTTGAAGTGACACTAATTTTTAAGGACGCTTCTGTAATTCTAGTGACATGTTAACAAGTTTTCTGAATTATCAACAGGAAAACTTCTCTTTAGAACTCGGCTAATCGTCTCTAAGGTCTCTGAAAAGCGCTTTTAAATATTGTGTGTATTCAGAAATGCTTTGTTCTTTCACCACGATTATTTTCCAAGGCCACTGAGATGATTGGCCGGGTTATCAAGAGTGTTTCTCCAGTTGAAGTTAATAATGAAGAAATCTTGTTCCTCTGCCTCTAGAACCGTAAATATACCCTAAAAAAAAAAATCCTCATGTAAATTTTTATCAAGATTGTTTCTCCAGTTAATAATGTAGAAATCTTGTCAATCTGCCTCTAGAACCGTAAAAACCACCTTAAAATTATGTAAAATTCAAATAAAGCCTTTTGAAATAGTGGAGGTGAAGCACAGAAGCGTTTGAGAATACTAGCCGTACCAGTATTCTTAAACGCTTTGCTCTCTCACCATCACAACTTTCCAAAGGCTCTAGTTCAAGATATCCATGTTTTTAAGGACATTTTTATGGTTCCGTTCATGGATTGGCAAGGTTTCTAGATTGTTATAAGAAGAAAACTAGCTTGAAAACCCGGCTAGTCGTCTCTTTGGCCTTGGAAAACTGCCATGGTGAGAGTAAAGGCGAAAAAGAGACACGACAACACATAGACTGCCTCGCTAACTAACTTCAGCCTCCCAGTGTGGCCTCAGTAACTTGGATCCTCTGAGGCGTGGCGCTGCTCTGCCTCTAACCTCCCGGCCACGCATTACCGCCCAGGGGATTGCTTTACTGACACACTGATACGCTGATACACTGATACACTCCCACAGCTCAACCGCACACTAATAAAGCAACTCATGAAGGAATCCACTCAATGATTTCAATATCGCTCACATGGGACTTTTTTTTTTTTTGTATATCAAGTATCTGTTAATTAAATTCTCTCTCTCTCTCTCTCTCTCTCTCTCTCTCTCTCTCTCTCTCTCTCTCTCTCTCTCTCATAACCACAGAAAATCAATAAGTAAAAGAGCACTATCACTACTACTGCTACTACTACTACTGCTGCTGCTGCTGCTGCTACTGCTGCTGCTGCTGCTGCTGCTGCTGCTGCTGCTGCTGCTGCTGCTGCTGCTGCTGCTGCTGCTGCTGCTGCTGCTGCTGCTGCTGCTGCTGCTGCTGCTGCTGCTGCTGCTGCTGCTGCTGCTGCTGCTACTGCTGCTGCTGCTGCTGCTGCTACTACTACTACTACTACTACTACTACTACTACTACTACTACCACCGCTACTGCAACTACCTCTTCTACTAACATCACCACTACTATCACTACTACCACAGCAACAACTGCACCCTGAACAAGTGAGACCACACCGACTTCATCTTATCATTATGTTCCTTAGTAATATACGTAGAAGGACTCTTGGCGTGTAAGCTTGTAATATAAAACTTTGATAATAAAACCTTCAATTATCATTCAGTCTTTCTTGAGGCATCATTTTAATTACGACTGCAGTATCTTGTGCGACAGGATATACATAATAATCAGTCCCGCAGACGTCATCTTAACCTCTTCAGCACCATGCCATGTTTTCATCTCTATTCTGGTTACTATTTGGTGATTTAATACAACTTCAGAAACATATGTGGGAGATGAAGATAGTGAAGACTGTGGCCATCAATCTTCTGACCTCCATAGATCCTTCTAATATAAACAAAATGTGCTAGTCATACACAAATCACAAGGTACAAATATGTCCTAGTACTGAAGAACTTAAGCTCTTCAGTACCATGACACGTTTCTATATTCATTCTGCTTACTATTTGGTGATTTTATACAGCTTTAGAAACTTATGCGGGAATTAAAATAGTGAAGACTTTGGCCATTAATCTTCTGACCTCCATAGACCCTTCCTAATTTAAATGAAATGGTCTAATCATACACAAATATCAAGGCAAAAATGTGTCCCAGTATTGAAGGAGTTTAAAGCAAGACCATCGCGCCACAAAATGCAACTGTGGACGGACGGACCCTAGTAACCGTCGAATACAAATGTCACGCGTCGGGATTCCCTCTCGCTTAGTCGGTGGTGAGCTTCAGCACATATCAAGGGCAGGATGTATGAATGTTTGGCACGCCGGTTTGGGTTATACGGTTACGCCTTGTCGCATGTGCCTTCCTCACGCAACACAGCTTTGTTGAGTTACCGGCAGGCTCCAGACAGGGCCCGTGTTCAGAAACGCTTTGTTCTCTCACCACGACTATTTTCCAAGACCACAGAGATGATTAGCGGGATTTTCAACAGTGTTTCTTTGGTTATTAATGCAGAAATCTTGTCACTCTGCCTCTAGAACAATAAAAACATCTTAAAAAACTTGGGTAAATTTAGATAAAGCCTTTTGAAACAGTGGAGGTGAAGCAGAGAATTGTTTGATAATACGACCCCACAGACTCCAGGGGAATATTATTTTTCTCTGGACTGTGGTTAAGGCGTTCTGCGAGAGTATTCTTAATCGGTACTTACATCGCCTCTTCTCCACTAGTTTTATCACGTTTTGGTGGAAGCTCGTGAAGTTTTTAACTCCTTGAATACCATGACGCACTTTCAAATTCATTCTGCTTACTATTTGGTGATTTTATACAGCTTCACAAACTTGTGTGGGGATTAAAATAGGAAAGATTCTGGATTCTGGCTATCAATCTTCTGACCTCTATAAACCTTTCCTAATGTCAATAAAATTATATAATCACACCCAAATCTTAAGATAAAAATGTGTCGCAGTATTGAAAAGGTTAAAGGTGTTTTTTGTTTCTACAGTCACAGTCACGAGAACTGACGGTACTCTGGCAACATTGACTGAAAATCTTACATGTGGTATACATTTGGCCTCACTAGTAAACGCAAAAAAAAAAGGCTGATATACCATGACGATGATGTATCCTTCAGTCTTCTTAATCCCTTCAGTATTGGGACACGCTTTTTTATCTTGAAATTTGTGTACGATTAGACTATTTTATTGACATTAGGGTCTATGGAGGTCAGAAGATTAATTAATGGCCACAGTCTTCACTATTTTAATCCCGCAACATAAGTTTTTGAACCTGTATCAAATCACCAAATAGTAACTAGAAGGAATTTAAAAACACGTCCTGGCAATGAAGGGATTAAACACGCGTAAAGAAGATTGATAGTTTAACAAAATAAATAAATAAATAAATAGAATACACCACTAACAGACACAATACAATAAAAAAAAAGGAGAGAAAAAAAGATAGAGAAAAATATAACTCTACCACATAAACCCTCCGTGTGCACCAAAGAACCGTTCCATGAGAGCACGAAGCGTTCCAGAACCTACGCGCTTGTGGTGTGGCGTGACTTTAATGACTGGGCTTCAACTTTAACACCTTTCCCTCGTTCCCTTCCTGCCCCCGCTCTCCCGCTCCTCTCCATGCAGCCTCCACGTGCACGCCGCCTCCGCTCGTACCTCACCTGATGACTGCCTGGGAGCTGGAAGTTATACAGAAGACGCCCCTCGGTGACATAACACAGAGAGAGAGAGAGAGAGAGAGAGAGAGAGAGAGAGAGAGAGAGAGAGAGAGAGAGAGAGAGAGAGAGAGAACAACATATCTTCTATTGTTTGTAAGGGAAGATATTAATGTTTGTTAGTGTGATAAGTAAGGTAACAACAATAAGAACACGATGAATGTAATAGAGTAGAAGAGAGAGAGAGAGAGAGAGAGAGAGAGAGAGAGAGAGAGAGAGAGAGAGGGGAGGAGAGCGTAGAGTCCATTTCACAGAAGAGAGAGAGAGAGAGAGAGAGAGAGAGAGGGAGGAAGAGGAGGGAGGAGGAGGAAAATCTATTGCGTCGTAATATTCTACTCATTGACGTAGGAGGAGGAGAGAGAGAGAGAGAGAGAGAGAGAGAGAGAGAGAGAGAGAGAGAGAGAGAGAGAGAGAGAGAGAGGATGGACAGCATGAAGAAGGAACACAAAGACGAAGGGAGGTGAACAGAAGCGGAAGGAATGCCAGACACAAAAAAGAGAGAACATTATTACCATTATCATCATCATCATCATTAGTAGTAGTAGTAGTAGTAGTAGTAGTAGTAGTAGTAGTAGATCATTATATGCAGGGAGAGTAACATTTCACACGTGTATTTCGTCAGACTAAAAGCATTTCGTTCGTGTGCGTTTTCACCAAGGTCTGTTATGATAAGGGCATTGGATTCTACTGTAGCTTGGCGGGGAACAGCTGCGCGTTGTAGACAAGAACAAAAGACCACGTGGACTGGATTAGGGGATTTAAGGTCAGAAATCCTACCCACTCGAGTGATGGAAAGGATGGTTCACATATAATGACTGTAGGATGTATATACGATGTTATTTATTACTAGTGCAGGGATGTGGAGAGCAGCAACAAAGCACGGATGATGTAGTAACTTGTACACATGATACGCGATGCTATGGCAATGATATAGAAGTGAGCTCACCAAGATGCTCTACTCTATGTATACTGACTTCCTTCTACGGTGTTTCTTCCTGTTGGCTTTGAGGAATGTGACCACTCTCTCTCTCTCTCTCTCTCTCTCTCTCTCTCTCTCTCTCTCTCTCTCACACACAGTAGTAGTAGTAGTAGTAGTAGTAGCAGTATTATTATTATTATTATTATTATTATTATTATTATTATTATTGTTATTATTAGTAGTGGTAGTAGCAGTGGAGTAGAGTAGAGTGAGAAGTGAAAAATGGTGGTGGTGGTGGTGGTGGTGGTGGTGGTGGTAGTAGTGGTAGTAGTAGTAGTAGTAGTAGTAGTAGTAGTAGTAGTAATAATAGTAGTAGTAGTAGTAGTAGTAGTAGTAGTAGTAGTAGTAGTAGTAGTAGTAGTAGTAGTAGTAGTAGTAGTAGTAGTAGTAGTGGAGGTAATGGTAGTAGTTAATGGACCACATCTTTTATGCAGATTCTTAAAACACACACACACACACACACACACACACACACACACACACACACACACACATACATGTGATAGGATATGGTGAGTCAGTAACCTTCCTATGGTCGACACAGGATACACGAGAACAAACCGACCACTTAACTCTCCTACCAAGGTTTAGGTTTTCATTACCCCGCGTAGTTGGCGAAGTGACGTGAATTACTGCATTACAACACCTCAGGAGAAGACTTGAGTATACACGTGACGATCCAGACCACGAGACATCAAGACGAGGAAGGGGATGGATGATCAAAGAGAAGAGATGGAGATTGGTGGGTGGTGGTGCGTGGGAAGAAGAGCTGGCTATATACAAGGGCGGCCAAAGGGAGAGTTAATCTAGCAGGCAGGGTCACTGGGTGCTCTGAGGCAGCTAGGATAGGGAAGGAAGGAAGGAAAGAGAACCGCGGACTGTGTTGTAATGTAATGCTCTTACGTGCCTCATTTATTATTCGGTCTGGTGTTCGGGCAGACAGTGGCATGATGGGAAAATGGTAGTGGTGGTGGTGGTGATGGTGGTGATATGTACTAACATTATTACTATTATCATTATTATTATTATTATTATTATTATTATTATTATTACTATTATCATTATTATTATCAGTAGTAGTAGTTACAACAACAAGAACAACAACAACAACAACAACAACACCAATAATAATAATAATAATAATAATAATAATAATAATAATAATAATAATACCAGATCAATATGCAACAGGAAAGACAAGGCGAGGATTCATGCACACACACACACACACACACACACACACACACACACACACACACACATTCCCTCACCCCTTGGCTTTCAGACCAATCATATCGCACTGGGTATACATTGATCACAGGCACTACAGTAGGTTTGGGCAAACTATATACGGCCCGCCAAAGGAATTCCTGCGGCTCGACAAATGTTAGCAAATTTGAGAGAACAAGTTAATAAACAACGCCAAAATAGTATTGTGAGCATGCGTGTGAGAATGGCTTTATCTTTGGAAGCCTTTAATTTTGCATTTTGAACATTAGTGATTTTGGGTTAATCTAGTGTACGGCTCTATAAGATTATTATATTTTTTTTAATGTGGCCCTAGCACTGGAAAGTTTGCCCATCTCTGCACTAGAAGCTGCATATAGCGAAGACAGGAGTGACGCGCTGAGTAAATGAGAGACGGAGGGCCCTTTGTCAGTTATATGTGTAGTGTACCACAGCACCAATTTCACTCTAATATCACACCATCAACTTAATTTCATTCTGGTTTCTATAAAGTACACTATTTTTCATAATGAAAAAATTAAAAAGCATCTGTATTGTCACACATGCGCTGCAATTTAACATCTATTCTATTCTGGCTGACAATGGGGGATTCAGGGAAGTGTGGAGATTGTCTGTAGCGAGAATTGTGTGTGTGTGTGTGGGGGGGTGCTTTGTCTAGACCACCTCGTATAGGACTGCTGCCTTAGTAAATAGATAGATAGACTCGATGGGTAATGGAATCTTCTCTATATGGGAGCAGCATGGGCGAAACAAGAAGTAGAGAACAGACACTGGGTTGGTAAGACGGACACTTGCACGAGAGCAAAGCAAGAGAACCAGACCATGAAATACCTCGAGGTGGAACAAATTCAGGTGGACCTTAGTGGTGAGTTCCTGTTTGCCATCGGGGACTGAAGGGACCATAAAGGCCGCCCCTCCATGGCAACAAAGCCGCCGCTATGGGGAGACAGCAGAAGCCCTCAGTAGCGAGCGAGTGGGCAGGTGACGTGACGAGCAGCACGATGGGAGGGCGCTACAGCCACGCTGAGCCGGGGCGCTGAACGACGCACTACGCTGTTGTCGCAGCGGAGCATTCAAACCTGCATCACCATTCATCAGTCTCCGAGCAGCGCTGCCTTTGTGTACCTCCCTGTAAACCACGCTATGATGACTGGTACTCCTTCACTCTGCTTTCAACACTCCTTCCTGTGATCATATCCACGAATCAGGAAGGGAAATTTAACTCGGGAGTCGTTCAAACCTGCATCACCAGTCTGCGAGTAGCGCCGCCTTTGTGTACCTCCCTGCAAACCACACCCTGATGACTGGTGCTCCTTCACTCTGCTTCCAACACTCCTTCCTGAAGTCATATCCAAGAATCAGGAAGAAAAATTTGACAGGGAAGTCGTTCAAACTTGCATCACCAGTTTTCGAACTGAGCCGCTGCATGTATTTTCATTACTTTCAACAAGCTGTAGTTGAGGCGATACGGGTTTTTAAGTTTTTTTTTAATTATTTTAATGACAGATTAACAAGATTTCTAAGTTCTCAGCAAGATAAACACTCTTGGGAACATAGTTAATTATCTTTGTGCCATTGAAAATAGTCGTGGTGGAAGAACAAAGCGTTTCTTTCTGCAGGCCTTTGTGTGAATGTAAGCCACACCCTGATGATTGGTATTCCCTCGCGCTGCTTCCGAGATTACTTCCTGTATAGTCATATCCAGGAATCAAGAAGGAAAACTTCCATCACGAGTATCTGAGCAGCGCCGCTATTTGTCTCCCTATGAACCTCTGGCTGGGGTCCCACTGTTGCGTTCGCTGACTTTGCTTTTAAGGTTTGTATTCTTAAACGCTTTATTTTCTTGTTATATATTATTATTACGGCCATATACAAAGGCTTTCATATATGACAGATCAGGTTTTCTTGGGTATTTTTCTTACCGATTATGCAGAAGCCTTTTAATGAGCTTTCACCAGAATCATAGAAGCAAGTTTGAAAACTATAAGTAACATTCACTATATCCTGTCAAAACTGTAGAGATAAAATGTCAAAGCGTTTGAAAGCATGGACCTCGAAGATTAGTTCCTACAATCTTTTCCACAAACCAGCAAAAGGAACTTAACTGGGGAAACATTTTCAGTCCCCCAAAGCCAGCTCTAAACTTCCTTCTCCCTTGTTTGCAGACCCGCAGAGAGCCCACCAGGGAACGCGTCTGCCCCGTTACGGACAAGAGCAAAATTAATCAAAATGACCAAGTGGAGAATATGACAATACAAGTCTCAGAAAAACATTATTATCTTTCCTTAAATACCACACCCGCTCAGTATCACCGTTTCAAGGCAATGATACAAACCGCCAAGGAAAACATAATCATCTCTCTCTCTCTCTCTCTCTCTCTCTCTCTCTCTCTCTCTCTGTTATTTCACTGATGTAATGTCAAACCATTCCCGAGCGCCGCCATGATGTCTCCTTGTCCAGACACTAGTTTCGCCACCTCTGTGCTCTCTACTCTCCTTGTTCTAAGATGGTGGACGACAGACTGGCGCCAGCAATTCATCGAAAAACATAGAGTAGGTAGGTAGAGTAGACATCGGAGGGACGAATCGCTAATTAAATTTACTGATAACACCATTAGTCAATACTTGGAAGCGGAGTGATGGGAGAGGGGCACGACCCATCGAGGGAGAAACTGAAGTTAAATAAGATTAATTAATCTTTTCCCTTTTTTCAGACTTTCACTAGGAAACTCTCCTCTCATTTGTGACAATGAAAAATGGCAAATCTTTGTGTAGCACGTGATTTTTTTCTGCTTTGGGTAAATGTATCATTAATATTCCAGTAAGCGAATGCACCCATCAATCCTCACGCCACGACGGACAGCTCGGATCCCCCGTGGCGTATAGTCGTGGCCAACAGTTGAGCAAGCTGTCCCTGTCCCTGTCCCACTCACTTCCACTGTGTGCACTGCTATCCGCTACCTTACGTCCTCTGATCTGCTACGGATCTATCAATTGTCAGATTTCATAAAGAGACTGTGAGCAGATCAGAGGACTTTAGACTGAGAGAAAACATACAACACAATGGAAGTGAGTGCACGTTACCAGATTCTTGACCAAGACAGCACACACAGCAGAGACGCATCTGTACACACTATATACACACCCACACCCTCGACCTCGTGGCTGTGATGGAGAAAGGAACTACACAAGGAAGAGGAAGGTTAATACTCTTCCCTGGGTGACCTGGCCCATGCGGTGAGACAGGAGGGCGTGGCTGACTGGCTGTCTGGCCGCCGACCACAGCAAGTTCCTCAGCTCACTCCGCGCCACATCTTCAAGCTACCTGTGAGAGTCTGACGCCCAGCACCTCAAAAACACCTCCTTCAGGCAGCATGGATGCTGAGGCAATACAAATAGGGATTTGAAACATCACCATGATGAGAGATATAGAACATATTGATCTCTGTCAACACACGATGCACGGGAGCCGACGTGTGGGTTTCTATGGACAAATGAGCCTCGAGGTGTTGAACTCGTGCAAAGGAAGCAGCAACGCACCGCGTCCTGCCACACACGCGAGAGGATGGAAGTTAACGTATGAAGGTGAAAACAGCATTTCAGGTAAAAATCTGTCTGGAAGCAGCGCGGCGGCCACGGTGGGACCAGACAGCCAGCCCCGGGCGGCGTGAGATGCCTGCACACCAGTCTCAGCCGGAAATCCTCTGTCATCTGGTCTGAAGGATATTTTGTAACTTATTACATACATCAATTACTCAAAAATACGCTCTCTTCTCTTTTTTCTTTCCTTCTTTCTCCCTTTCTTTTATCTCTTCGTTGCATCCTCTTCCTAATGCTGAACAGCTGTGCCTACTCCTCGTGCTAAGTCTCACGTCTTGTCTCCCAGTCAGTCCAGGTGAGTACGCATGCACGGCACACACATACATTTACAAACACACAGAGTGCTAAGTTAGAAAATCTAAATAAGAAAGTCTTACGTCACCCTTTGAAGCGCTGCACACACGAGACACATGTACTCGGTTTAATTAATACAGAAATCAGTGAGTGTTCAATTGGAAAAGCGGATTCCATGACTGAGGAAATGCCAGTTTTCTTCCTTACACCCTTGGTCGACTCACCTTCTTAATAAGCCCAGTTCGTGATGCTCCCTGACTAGCCTACATCAATCGCTTCTATCCCTTAAAATATCCAAGTATCCATTGAAGTAATATCATAGTGTAGTGAGTTTATACGCAAAATAACGTGCTTTATATTAATAGCTAAGGACAAAAAAAAAATAAGATAAGAGGCAATTAAGAGAAATTTCCTGGTCTTTTTTTTTCAATCATCATATTTCAATTACTATGACACGATTACTCTGAGCAACTCCAGTACTTATTTATCTATCCAACCTCAGTCTAGCCTCGAGGAAAAATATCTGAGCCCCACCTAACCTTCATAAGCTCACCCAACAAGCCTACTATCAAGCCCTTCAGTAACCTCAGTGCGCATTAGATTTCTCATGCAGCTCACGAGGAAAAATATCTGAGCCCCACCTAACCTTCATAAGCACACACAACAAACCTACTATCTACCTCTTCCCAGCAACCAGTACCCAAAACAGCAGCCTGCAACCCGCAGCCAGCCTTCACGAGTCACTGAATACTGCGGAGTGGAGAGGTGAGATGAAAATAGAAAGGAAAATAAAAGGAAAGGTGGAGAAAAAGATGACTGAGGGATTGTACAAGAAAAAAAACAAGAAAAAAGTTTGGAAAGACAGAAAATCTATAGGAAATATTAAGTAGTGTGTGTGTGTGTGTGTGTGTGTGTGTGTGTGTGTGTGTGTGTGTGTGTGTGTGTGTGTGTGTGTGTGTGTGTGTGTGTGTGTGTGTGTGTGTGTGTGTGTGAGAGAGAGAGAGAGAGAGAGAGAGAGAGAGAGAGAGAGAGAGAGAGAGAGAGAGATTGACCCGTTGACCTCTCTCTCTCTCTCTCTCTCTCTCTCTCTCTCTCTCTCTCTCTCTCTCTCTCTCTTAGGAATTCAGGCACACATAAATATATTACGATCGATAAAGTTTTTCATAAGTACTGCGAAGAGAGAGAGAGAGAGAGAGAGAGAGAGAGAGAGAGAGAGAGAGAGAGAGAGAGAGAGAGAGAGGAGGAGGAGGAGGAGGAGGAGGAGGAGGAGGAGGAGGAGGAGGAGGAGGAGGAGGAGGAGTAGGAGGAGGAGGAGGATAAAGATAAAGACAAAGAGGAGGAGGAGGAGAACAAGAATGAGAACAAGAACAAGAAATAAAGAAAAAAGTAAAGAAAAATGAAAAAGACGACAGGAGATGACAAAGAGAAGGAAACAATAAAAAAAAAATAGAAATACATGAAATAAAAATAGTTTGCAGAAAACTTTCATTATTATGCTGACTAACAACAACAACAACAACAACAACAACAACAACAAGAGAGAGAGAGATGAGATGAGATGAGATGAGATGAGATGAGATGAGAGAGAGAGAGAGAGAGAGAGAGAGAGAGAGAGAGAGAGAGAGAGAGAGAGAGAGAGAGAGAGAGAGACAGACAGACAGACAGACAGACAGACAGACAGACAGACAGACAGACACTACGTACTTCATATCATACAGTAAGTCTATGAGTCTGTCTGTATGAATGTATGTATGTATATGTGTGTATGTATATATGTCTAGGTATAAAACTATGTTAATTTTTTACAGGATTGAATCAAGGTCATAAACACACACACACACACACACACACACACACACACACACACACACACACACACACACACCAAAAACGACGCATTGCACTGATTTATAGTTCTAATTTACATCAACGAATAAATTCACTAACAAATAGATATATAAATACACAAATAGAAAATAAGCTAAAAAAAAAAAATCTACACCTTTATAGCTTCGTGTGTTGCTGTGTTGTCTTTACCGTGTGTTCTGTTGCTCCTGTACAAGTCCTCTGTTGCATCTATATATATGTGTGTGGAGGAGTAACCAGAAAATAAAAAGCTGCAACCACTATTTCGGGTTTTCTACGTAAAGATGAACTCTCTCCTACGTGTTTGCCTCAATGCAGAGTTATTGACGTTCACCCCTTCAGAAGTGCCCCAAACAAAGCCAACCCACGCCCCCTGACAAACATGGAAAAAGCAACCCCTTACAGTTTTATCCCCTGGGAGTTTTCCTTCGTACACCGAGCCATACCAGGGCCAGGGGAAGGTTCACATATAGATGATTCTTCAAGGGGATCACGGGTAAGCCTAGCAAGAACGAGACAATAGATATACTTGGGGAAGGATGTGACGTCGTGATTTCTGAGTCATGTGCACGGACACACACACACACACACACACACACACACACACACACACACACACACACACACACACACACACACACGTCAAGATGTAAATAGGAAAATGTTGCTAGAAATGGAGTGTGATATCATTCCAAGTGAGGAAAAGACCACTTGTTGTAAACCATTTCTTCTACTTCTACTCTACTTCTAATACTACTATTATTACTACTACTTCTACTACTACTACTACTACTACTACTACTACTACTACTACTATTACCAATACAGGATAACGGGAGACTATTGGGAAAGAAGGAGCCGCCACTAAGTGTTTCCCATCATTACACACACACACACACACACACACACACACACACACACTAAGTAAGATGTTTCCAAAGACCTCTCCTGGCTATATTTGAAAGGCATAAAGAAGGAACAACATCAAAAACAACAAAAAAAGAAGAAGAATGCGGTAGTAGTAGCTAGTAGTAGTAGTAGTAGTAGTAGTAGTAGTAGTAGTAGTAGTAGTAGTAGTAGTAGTAGTAGTAGTAGTAGTAGTAGTAGTAGTAGTAGTAGAGGTAGGTGGTGGCGGTAGTAGTACAGGTTGGACCTCCTAAATTCGGAATTTAGTAATCCGGTAAATTCTATAATCCAGCATGATTTAAATTTTCGGGAATAATTTCAATTTCCCGGAATGATGTAAGTTTGCCGGAACGCCGCTGTAAGACGCGACGATGCATGTGTTTGTCTGTATCCTTCTGCATGCATATTTACTTGTACAACTACCAGTAACATGTATCATATCAGAACAATGTCACAGTTATAATACAGGCTGACCAAGACTAGACAGGCCGTTTTAGGATGCTTACTTAAGGACCTCCTGAAGTCCGGAATTTTCCGTAATCCGGCAAACTTCAGGTCCGGCAGTTACCGAATTTGGGAGGTTCAACCTGTAGTAGTAGTAGTAGTAGTAGTAGTAGTAGTAGTAGTAGTAGTAGTAGTAGTAGTAATAATAATAATAATAATAATAATAATAATAATAATAATAATAATAATAATAATAATAATAATAATAGTAATAATAATAATAACAATAGTAATAGTAATAACAGTAATAACAGTAATAACAATAACGACAACAATATCAACAACAACAACAAGGATGATAATGACAACACACACTCGCCACTCACCGGACAGACCACACAGCACAACACACCTGCGCCAATGCAACACTTCCTGTCCTAAAAGTTACCACAATATCACACGCAGGAGGGGGAGGCGGCCGGGAGTCACCAAGGCCTCCATTACAACATCACTATTACCTCTAACACACCACGTAGAAATACCACAACCCCCCCACCACCACCACCACCACCACCACCACCACTAACAATAGCAACCACAGCAATGCCACACAACTTCGTCAGCCACTACAGGAAGGAAAGCCGAAGATGGGAAACTTCTGACGGTAATAATTTGGTGGAGGTAAAGAAGACTAATATCAAATGACTACTAATAATGATAAATGAACAGATTGATAGTAAAAACAAGTAAAATATTGCTGCTGCTGCTATTACTACTACTGCTGCTGTTACTACTACTACTACTACTACTACTACTACTACTACTACTACTACTACTACTACTACTACTACTACTGCTGCTGCTGCTGCTGCTGCTTAAACTACGAAGAACGGAGAGAACGAGAAAAAACATAACGAAGTTTTTTTTTCAATATATTGTGTGCTACAAGAGAGAGAGAGAGAGAGAGAGAGAGAGAGAGAGAGAGAGAGAGACAGAGAGAGAGAGAGAGAGAGAGAGAGAGAGAGAGAGAGAGAGAGAGAGAGAGAGAGAGAGAGAGAGCAGACAGGCAGACATTAAAGGATATAGACAGACTTAAAGACGGATTGCAGTCTCTGTGTGTGTGTGTGTGTGTGTGTGTGTGTGTGTGTGTGTGTGTGTGTGTGTGTGTGTGTGTGTGTGTGACGTATGTAGCTCAATAATTAATCTCTCTCTCTCTCTCTCTCTCTCTCTCTCTCTCTCTCTCTCTCTCTCTCTCTCCGTCCCTGCCTCAACATCCCAAGACGCCGCCAGCTGATCCCTTCCTTACTAAACACGTCGTGTCCCCAACGCCCCTAAGTTAGCAGCTCGCAACCCTCTCCTTGCCACCTTGCGCAGCCTCGCCTCACTGTACACTCCGTAACATCAGAAGACGCGATTACGTAAATAAAGATGCTGCGTAAACGATCTGAAGGAATGCTTACGTAAAAGTTTGCATGTGTGTGCTGGGAAAGGGGAGTCCTGTCCTAGTGATGGTTTTCTCAGTATAATACAAGGATTTTGCTAATAAATATAGAAAGTGTTGAGTTTTGTTTATAAATTGCAAGGCGAGTGAAGAAGATTGGCATTAAAAGAGAGAGAGAGAGAGAGAGAGAGAGAGAGAGAGAGAGAGAGAGAGAGAGAGAGAGAGAGTGTAAGGCGTAAAAAAAAAATATTTATTTAAAGGATTAAATGGATAACAGGTTTGTCGTGTTATTTTTTTTATTCATGTATTTAGTAATTATCATTTTTATTTATGGTCTTTATTTATTGGTTGTTAGGTTAGGTTAGCTAAAAAAAACGCAGAAAGTGTTACGCTCCTCTTTAAAGCTCCCATTTTCTCTCTCTCTCTCTCTCTCTCTCTCTCTCTCTCTCTCTCTCTCTCTCTCTCTCTCTCTCTCTCGAGTTGCCAAATGCCGCTATGTTGAGGAAGGTCAAAGGGTTGTCATGGCGACCGTCCCGTGACGTCGCCGATGCCAGACACGCGACTGCCTACCTAACTTTTTAGAGAGAGAGAGAGAGAGAGAGAGAGAGAGAGAGAGAGAGAGAGAGAGAGAGAGAGACAGACAGACAGACAGACAGACAGACAGACAGACAGACAGACAGACAGACAGAGAGAGAGAGAGAGAGAGAGAGAGAGAGACAGACAGACAGACAGACAGAGAGAGAGAGAGAGAGAGAGAGAGAGAGAGAGAGAGAGAGAGAGAGAGAGAGAGAGAGAGAGAGAGAGAGAGAGAGAGAGAGAGAGAGAGGTGAGGGGGGAAGGCAGGCAGGTAAGCAAGGAAGCAGGCAGGTAGGCAGGCATGGGGAGGAGGAAAGCACAGGGGAGGGAGGACAATGGGGATGGGGAGGGATGGGGGGAGTAATATGTAAATTCCCTATAGAGACTAATAAATCAATGGGAGATATTTAGCCGCTGGGATAATAATTTGTTCCTGTGTGGAGATTAATTAACTGATGGTGATGATGAGGATGGTGATGGTGGTGATAGTGCCATGGCCAGAACCACCGCCACCACAACCATCATTATCACTATCTCTATCACTATTACTGTTATCATTAGTATTTTTTTCTTCTTTTTTTGTGGGGGGCGGGTACTAAGAGAGAGAGAGGCTCCGGCCCTTCGTACATGATAGTAATGCTGCCGTTACTAGAAATTTGTACCCGCTGCATTTCTTATCAATATTTTAATGAATCGATCATCTCCTAGTACCACCACCACCACCAACACTACTACTACTACTACTACTATTACCACCACCACCACCACGACCACTACTACTAATACTACTATTTCCACTACCACCACCACTAATACTACTACTACCACCGTCCCCTTCTGCAACAAAAACAACAACTATAACTACTGCTACTACTACTACAGCTGCGATACCATTACTAATACTACTACTACTACTACTACTACTATTACTACTGCTGTTGCTGTTGCAGCTGCTTATGATGATGATGATGATGATGATGATGATGACGATGATAATGATAATAATAATAATAATAATAATAATAATAATAATAATAATAATAATAATAATAACAAAATGCAGAATTTCTCTCTCTCTCTCTCTCTCTCTCTCTCTCTCTCTCTCTCTCCTGAACACCGAGTAGCGGCATTCAACTATTACTAAGGGAGCAGTGCCTGTGAGACCACGTGACCTGAGAAGCCAGTGCCAGGAGTCTTTACCCAGTCTAGCCAACCTGCCCTGCCGTAATATTTTCTCAGTTTACACCTACACACGTTAGGCATCGCTTCCATCAACAACAGCTGTGTGTGTTAGAGGGGCGAGACATTAAAGAATTAATAAGTGTTGAATCCTTGCTGGTGTGATGCATGTATCCTGATCTCTTGATGTCTTCACTCTCAACTAATCAATCTCTTCAGGACGCGTTTTCATATTCATTCTGGTTACTATTTGGTGATTTTATACAGCTTCAGAAACATATGTTGGGGGTTAGAATAGTAAAGACTGTAGCTAATAATTTTTTTACCCCAATAGACGCTTCCTAATGCAAATAAAATCGTCTTATCATACCCAAAAATCAAGATGAAAATGCGTCTCTGTATTGAAGGAGTTAAAGTTACCAGGAATCGTTCAGAAGAGAGAAAACCTCCAAATATTACAAGGCCGCTGTGGTACAGTGGATCCATGCTTGCTTTGGGTTCCGAGGGGTCTCCAAGCGCACGGGTTCGTATCCTGTTCACGGTCCGAGTATAAGTTGGGCTTCCTCACTCGGGGCAACGGTTTCCTAGCGGGTGGGCTTTGAGATAGGAGGTACCCCAAAAAAGTATCCCTTTAGCCCAGAAATTCCCGTGAAAAGCCCACATGTTTAGTTCACCATTAGTTCTTTTCTCCTTATTCTTCATTTCGTTTCGTAAGACATGCCTGATGTGTAAGTAAAGTCATTGTTACTGTTATTCTTATTACTAAATGTTATTGTTACTGATAATACTAATCGTTTAATGTCCATCCGAATAAACAGACACCTCAACGTAAATAATAGTGTGGGTGTAAACAGATCAGTAAATCTTTCAAACTAACGAATGAAAGTAAACATTTGTAACTGAATGCCCGCCAAGAAAGAGAGAGAGAGAGAGAGAGAGAGAGAGAGAGAGAGAGAGAGAGAGAGAGAGAGAGAGAGAGAGAGAGAGAGAGAGAGAGAGAGGAAGTATCAAGGAAGTATCTTTTACTTTTTTCTATTTTTGTTCTATTTATTTATTTATTTACTTATTATTTATATATTAATTCATTTATCATATTGACTTTTTCATGTTTGTCCAGTTTCATTTTTCTATTGGTGTAATCATGTCAGGACTTCATTTTTGAAATAAATAAATAAACAAATAAATAAATAGACAAATAAATAAATGGACATATAAATAAAAAGACAAATAATAGAAATAGATAAGATGAAGACCGATATATAAAAGAAAATGAATTGCAAGATCTAAGAAGCCTTTTTTTTCTTTCTATTCTTATTCAGTGTCTTATGAATGGAAACAATCTCTCTCTCTCTCTCTCTCTCTCTCTCTCTCTCTCTCTCTCTCTCTCTCTCTCTAATCCTTTCCTGTATTATGTAATTCTTCTCCAGCATTTAATCCTACCCTATATTCTCTCTTTATTGCTGTTCCATTCCTTTCCTCGCTCCAATCTGTCCCTCCCTCCTCCCTCCTGCCACTCCTCAGCTGGGTCTCAATGTTTACATCGTGACGTCACACCAACATGGCTGCCCTGCCCCGCCCCCTTACCACACCGCGCGGCACGAGACCTGACAGGCGGGCGGTGTGTGCTGCCTCCCCATCCCGAGTCAGACACGATTCGCTCAACAAACAGATGCAAACTTACCCTAACTCTATTGTATACTTAACCTGACTTTACCTTACTTTAATTTTCCATCACACAAATTGCCAAGTCTTAACGTGACATTATCGTATCTTATTTTGTCATAGCTTACTTCCTTCCCTTCCTAAATCTTACGTTACCCTACCTTGTCTTGCCTTGCCTTGCCTTGTTTAACCACACTTTACTTTCACTTCCCTTGCCTTGCCTTACCTCACCCAGCATGCCTAATGTAACCTTACCGTACTCAACCCAACCTTACCTTATCTAACCCAACCCAACCTTACCTTACCTTACATTACTTTTCCAAATTTACCCCTACCTTACCTTACCTTACTTAAATTCAATCTATCCATTCCTAGCTGATACAACGCGGAAGAATAAAAATGTCACAAGTGAAGAAAGAAAAAAAAATGTTGATATAAAAAACGAGAAAACAATAGAGGTATTATTGTTGAATTAAAAGAGGAGGAGACAGAAGAAGGAGAAGATGAAGAAGAAGAAGTAGAAGAAGAAGGGGAAGAGGAGGAGGAAGAGGAGGTGGGGGAAGGAGGAGGATGAAAGAATGTGGAGGCACGAAGGATGGAGTGAGCAATGGAGTGGCGGTAGGTGGATGTGGGCTGGCTGCATTGACAATGAGGAGAACGAGAACGAGAAGACAGGATGGTGGGAAGGAAGAGTGGAGGGGACAGGTGATGTAGGCACTGTCGCTATTGTGGGGATGGGAGAGGGAGGGAGGGAGGGCAATGAGAAAAAGAACGCATTTCAATACCAGAGAAACTGAAAAGTGAGAGGGAAAAAGAACTAGGAAGAGAACAGTACAGTGAAAGAAAGGGGGGAAGTGAAGGAAAGGAAGGGAAAGGAGTGGAAAAAAGAGGAAGGCGGGGTTGGGACGGGTTGAGGAACTGAGGGAAAAGAAGGAAACTGATAAGGGTATCTAAAGTATAAAGGGTGATAAGGTGGAAATACAGAGAATAGTTCGGGAGTACAGGGGTGAAGGGGTGAAGGGGAGGGAGGCATGATGAGGAACGAAGGGAAGGGCCAATGAGGGAGGAGGAAGGGAGGGAAAGGGGTACTAAGGAAGGGTGAAAGGGAGGAAGGGAGGGTAGGAGGGACTATTTGGTGTGTAACTGATAGTCCTCTTCCTCTGAGCTGAGTGGGTGCCCTTGAGCAGGACAGAGAGAGAGAGAGAGAGAGAGAGAGAGAGAGAGAGAGAGAGAGAGAGAGAGAGAGAGAGAGAGAGAGAGTGTGTGTGTGTGTGTGATGACTCAAATTCACAAACAGTACGTACAAAGAATTCTTAAAAAAAGACTTGATAACTTGGGCTCAGACTTGGCACTTTTTTTTTTTTTTTTTTTTTTGTGTTACATTACAAGGGCACTGGCCAAGGGAAAACAGTGTTGGAAAAAAAAAATCCCGCTGGTTGCCAGGCCCTGTTAAGAGGAAAGTAGGAGAAAGAAAAACAAAAAATCTAAAAGGAGGGTCCAGTTAACGTAAGAGGTGTCTTGACACTCCTCTTTTGAAAGAGTTTAAGTCATAGGCAGGTGGAAATACAGACACAGGTAGAGAGTTCCAGAGTTTACCAGTGTAGGGAATGAAGGAGTGAAGATACTGGTTAACTCTTGCATTAGGAAGATGGACAGAATAGGGATGAGAAGAAGTAGAGAGTCTTGTGCAGCGAGGCCGCAGGAGGGGAAGGCATGCAGTTAGCAAGTTCAGAAGAGCAGACAGCATGAAAACAGCGGTAGAAGACAGATAAAGATGCAACATTGCGGCGGTGACTTAAAGAATCAAGACAGTCAGTTAGAGGAGAAGAGTTGATAAGACGAAAAGCTTTAGATTCCACCTTGTTTAGTAAAGCTGTGTGTGGATCCCCAGACATGAGAGCCATACTCCATACACGGGCGGATAAGGCCCTTGTACAGAGCAAGCAGCTGGGAGGGAGAGAAAATGGACGAAGACGCCACAGGACACCTAACTTCTTGGAAGCTGATTTAGCAAGAGTAGAGATGTGAAATTTCCAGTTTAGATTTTTAGTGAAGGATAGACCGAGTGTGTTTAATGTAGAGGAGAGGGAAGTTGAGTGTTATTGAAGAAGAGAGGATAGTTGTCTGGAAGGTTATGTCGAGTAGATAGTTGTAGAAATTGAGTTTTGAGGCATTGAACAAAACCAGGTTTTCTCTGCCCCAATCAGAAACAAGTGAAAGATCAGAAGTTAGGCGTCCTATAGCATCTCGCCTTGAGTCATTTAATTGTTGTTGGGTTGGGCGTCTGTTGAACGCTGTTGAATAATGCAAGGTGGTATCATCAGCATAGGAGTGGATAGGGCATTGAGTCAGATTTAGGAGATCATTGATGAATAATAGAAAGAGAGTGGGTGATAGGACAGAACCCTGTGGAACACCACTGTTGATAGTTTTAGGGAAGAACAGTGACCGTCTACTACAGCAGCAATAGAACGATCGGAAAGGAAACTGGAGATGAAGGTACAGAGAGAAGGATAGAATCCGTAGGAGGGTAGTTTAGAAATTAAAGATTTGTGCCAGACTCTATCGAAGGCTTTCGATATGTCAAGGCCGACAGCAAAGGTTTCACCGAAGTCCCTAAAGAGGATGACCAAGATTCAGTTAGGAAAGTAAGAAGATCACCAGTAGATCTGCCTTTACGGAAACCATACTGGCAATCAGAGAGAAGGTTGTGAGCTGATAGATGCCTCATTATCTTCCTATTAAGGATAGACTCAAAGGCTTTAGAAAGGCAGGAAATCAAAGCTATAGGGCGGTAGTTAGAAGGATTGGAGTGGTCACCTTTTTAGGGACAGGTTGAATGTGAGCAAACTTCCAGCAAGAAGGATAAATAGAAGTAGAGACACAGATGAAAGAGTTTGACCAGGCAGTGAGCGAGTTCGGAAGCACAGTTTTGAGAACAACAGGAGGGACTCCATCCGGACCGTAAGCCTTCCGAGAATCAAGGCCAGAGAGGGCCAGGAAAACGTCTTTATAAAGAATTTTAATTTTAGGGATGAAGTAGTCAGAGGGTGGAGGAGTAGGAGGAATATGCCCAGAATCATCCAAAGTTGAGTTGGTAGCAAAGGTTTGAGCGAAGAGTTCAGCTTTAGAAAAGAAGAGACAGCTGTAGAGCCATCTGGATGAAGTAAAGGAGGGAAAGACGAAGAAGTAAAGTTGTTAGAGATATTATTGGCTAGATGCCAGAAATCTCGAGAGGAGTTAGAATTGGAAAGACTTTGACATTTTCTATTGATGAAAGAGTTTTTAGTAAGTTGGAGAATAGATTTGGCATGATTACGGGCAGAAATATATAGGGCATGAGTTTCAGCAGTTGGATGGCTACGGAACCGTTTGTGAGCCGCCTCTCTATCATTGACAGCACGAGAACAAGCAGAGTTAAACCAAGGCTTTTTAGCTTTAGGGTTAGAGAAAGTATGAGGAATGTATAGCTCCATGCCAGAGATAATCACCTCTGTTATGCGCTCGGCACAAAGAGAAGGATCTCTGACATGAAAACAATAATCATCCCAAGGAAATCAGAATAGTACTGCCTTAGTTCCTCCCACTTAGCAGAGTTAAAATGCCAGAAGCACCTCCGCTTAGGCGGGTCCTGAGGCTGCACTGGAGTGATAGAACAGGTAACGGAAATTAGATTGTGGTCGGAGGACCCAACGGAGAGGAAAGTTTAACAGAGTAAGCAGAAGGGTTGGAGGTTAGGAAAAGATCAAGAATGTTGGGCGTGTCTCCAAGGCGGTCAGGAATACGGGTAGGGAACTGCACTAGCTGCTCTAGGTCATGAAGGATAGCAAAGTTGAAGGTTTGTTCACCAGGTTGGTCAGTGAAAGAAGATGAAAGCCAAAGCTGGTGGTGAACATTGAAATCCCTAAAATGGAGATCTCAGCAAAGGAAAGTGAGATAAGATGTGCTCCACCTTGGAAGTCAAATAGTCAAAGAATTTTACATAGTCAGAGGAATTAGAGAGAGAGAGAGAGAGAGAGAGAGAGAGAGAGAGAGAGAGAGAGAGAGAGAGAGAGAGAGAGAGAATATGTAAAAAATTAACATCTATGATTATTACATATAGGAAAGTGCACCAAAAATATTTTTAGAACGCTAATAAAATAATAATAATAATAATAATAATAATAATAATAATAATATATAATATATGCCTTTCACACACACACACACACACACACACACACACACACACACACACACACACACACACACACAAACAACTTTATGACTTACGCTTTGGGGAGAATATTCAGGTCAGTCAGACAGGAAGGCACAAAAGGAGAGGGGACACAAACACACACACACACACACACACACACACACACACACACACACACACACACACACACACATAATAACATACGTCGAAAAAAAAAAGAAAAAATATATATATATATATATATATATATATATATATATATATATATATATATATATATATATATATATATATATATATATATAGTACATAAGGACCAATGGGAGGAGAGTGGACAGTGAGAGTGGTGGGGCCTGGGGGCGCGCCAAGCAGGAGTTTTGGTGTGTTGGAAAGAGGTGTGGGAGAGGGACGGGGAGGGAAAGAAGGGGAGAGGGACGATAGCAGGGAGGGGGAAGGGAGGGAGAGAAGAATACCGCCTCACTAACCGACCCCCTCCCCTTCGCTCCCTCTCCCCTTCCCTATTCCCCCGTCAAGTTAGATGCCAAAGTGGGAATAAGGGAGCATTATTACATCCGCCTTCCTGCTCTCTCTCTTCACCACCACTACCACTATCTTCTTGACTTTTACGTCTCAAGCATCTTCTTGGATCAGCCCAACTCTCTACTCAAACTCCTGTTGCTAAACCCTTGGAACACTCATAAGCGGACATTTTCCAAGACTGCCGAGATCATTAATAGTTTTCTCTTAGTTTTCTCACATTGATGGTGTAGATTCCGTGTTAAACTATCACAAGGATCATGGAAACACCCTTGAGAAACTGATAACTTCCACTACTGACTGTTGGAATATGACTGATATAAGACAATGAAATGTTTGAAGATACGGACTTGAATCGGCATCTCTCTCTCTCTCTCTCTCTCTCTGGCGGTGGCTGGCTGGCTGGTCGGTCGGCAGGCAGTACAAAGCGGACATCCTATTGGATAGCGCCAACTGCCCCCCTCCATGCTTACTGGCTGGCCAATTTATTGCATGAGATGGGTAGAAAAAAAAAATATACTGAATTGATAAATCAGAAATAATAATGACAATAGCGATACCATGTGTTGAACTCCAGCGGGCGAGTATTATTTAGACATCCCAGCAAAAACAAGACGACAAAGAGGCCTTAATAAGCAGTACATGAATGGAAGTGAAGTAAATGTAAAAAAAAAAAAAACAATAGACATAATAACCACACTAAGCAACTGGATAAATTATGCATAAGTGAGAGAGAGAGAGAGAGAGAGAGAGAGAGAGAGAGAGAGAGAGAGAGATACATTACAGCACAAGCGACTGTCACTGATCCCACTGTGGTAACTCACGGACTGAATATGGGTCACAAGTTCAATCAGCAGGCAGCCTGGCAATTCGGCATCCCAAAGCGAGAGGGGCGGAGGGAGAGGAAGCAGAGAATGCGGCTGAGGGCTGAGGGAGTAGGAAAGGGAAGGAAGGTTCAGAATGAAGGGAGAGGAGGAACAAAGAGAGGAAGAAGATAGAAGTGAAGGGAAACAGAGAAGAGAAACAGCAAGGGACAAAAGAATCGGAGAGAGAGAGAGAGAGAGAGAGAGAGAGAGAGAGAGAGAGAGAGAGAGAGAGGGGAGAATATTGCGTTGTAATAACATCCTTAGTGAAAAAGATGATGAGAGAAAAAGGGAGACACGGAGACACACACACACACACACACACAGAGAGAGAGAGAGAGAGAGAGAGAGAGAGAGAGAGAGAGAGAGAGAGAGAGAGAGAGAGAGAGAGAGAGAGAGAGAGAGAGAGAGAGAGAGAGTGTTCGTGACTTCAAATCTTGCAAGAGGATTATTATTTACCTTCCTTGTAACTAAGCTTGTGACGGCAGAGAGAGAGAGAGAGAGAGAGAGAGAGAGAGAGAGAGAGAGAGAGCAGATGCAAAAGAACAATGAGAATTCAGGCTAGAAATGCAGAAGTAAGGAGAAACAAAAGTTATTTGTGATAAGAGATAAAAGGGGTGGTGCGGGGGAGTTGAGGAAGAGGAAGGAGAATAAAAAAAAAGATTAATGAAGAAAAAAGAAACGGGGGAGAGGGAGATGCAAAATGAGAACAGGAAGGATGAAGTAAAGATGGAAATGCAAGGAGGAAGGAACAAAATTGTGTGGAGAGAGAGAGAGAGAGAGAGAGAGAGAGAGAGAGAGAGAGAGAGAGAGAGAGAGAGAGAGAGAGAGAGAGACGAAAGGAGAAGAAACCGGAACTACTGATAAATAAAAGAAAAAATATGAAACAGAACAGAAATGCATCAGGGAAGAGGAGATGGAACACAATGATAAGGGGACCATAATAACAATGGAACAAGAAGAAAATGGAAAACAGAGAGATAAGAATCAGAAGGAAGGGAGAACTGGAAGAGAAAAGGCGAGAGTAGGAAAGGTAAGAGACGCTGCCGCCTTAAAGGAAACGAGATAGAGATAGTAACAAAAATGTGACGACACAGAAGAACAGAGGGAAAAAAATGTAATAATTGACAATGGTAGAATGGAAGAGATAGGAGGCGTGGGAGGAGGAAAGAAGGAAAGGGAAATGCGCAACGACATGAATGATAGATAGGAGGAGGAGGAGGAGGGACGAGGAAGAGATAAAAAGGATGAACTAATGTAAAATTAATAATATTGAGAAGAAAAAGGAAAAAAAAAAAAGAGGAGGAAGAGGAGGACGGACGAGCAACAGGAGGAAGAGGAGGAGGGATGAGGAGGAGATAAAAAGGATGAACTAAAGTAGAATGAAAAATATTAAGAAGAAGAAGAAGAAGAAGAAGAAGAAGAAGAAGAAGAAGAGGAGGAAGAAGAAGAAGAAGAAGAAGAAGAAGAAGAAGAAGAAGAAGAAGAAGAAGAAGAAGAAGATCGAGGAGGAGGAGGAGGAACGACGAATAGGAAAGAGAGGATGGTGACTAAATAACATTGAATGAAAAGAAGAGAGAGAGAGAGAGAGAGAGAGAGAGAGAGAGAGAGAGAGAGAGAGAGAGAGAGAGAGAGAGAGAATGAGGGCGGCCATGCTGAGGCTATGCATACTCGTAGTAGGCAAAAACTAAATCCAAGGGAGGAACAGGAGGAAAAAATAAGAAGCAAATATGAAAGTAAAAATCACCAATGAATGCCAGGACGACAGGGGGATGGCTTGGGGGCAGGGGCGTGGGAGAGCGAACGCTGGGGGAGGAGGGGACAAAGAAAGGACGGGGACCTGGGGAGGTAGGTGGAGGGTAGTCTTTGGGAGGGGATGGGAGAAGGGGGAGAGAGGAATGAAGGGTGAGGGATGGTGAGCGAAGAGAAAACGGAGGCAGTGAAGGGGAAGCTAAAAGAATATTTCTTCACCGTTCACTTATTAAACGTTTACCTTTCTTCTCTGCATCTCTTCATTTAAGATATATATACTTACCAACTGTATTTCTTCAATCTGTGGACGCTACTGTTGAGTAATACAACTATTATACATCCACTAAACTTACCAAGTCCAACTTTGTCAGACACCGCCTCAATGATGCCATGTCCTAACCTGCATCCACCTCCTTGAACATAGGACAAGGCCTCAACTTGTTGCCAAGCACACTCACTCTGCCACCTGTGCATACTAACCTCCGTTGCAACACCACTCCTGCCCATCCATCAATAGTGTATAAACCTTATAAGTAATACATCAGGACAAAAAATAACGCGCATCTTTAAATTTCTATGCATTTTATTCTTTTAGATTTGACAATATATATATTATAACGTTGCGCGGAAGCACGAACACTTTGAAAAGGAAAGATGATCACACAAGTCAGGTACCGCCAGCTGGCCCTCCTCGCCTCTTGCATATACACCATTTTTTTTGGTGGTATTTCATAACATATATTACTTTTTATATATAACAAACTCTTCCTTAAAAAAATAAACACGAGGAGACAGGGGAACTTTGTACTCGCTTGAACCAGCATTCTGAAAAAGCTCCTAAATTAACATCCATAAATAAAATTAAACATTTTCTTGGTAAATAAAATTAAAAGTGACGAGATCACGAAGCCTTTGTTGAGCAATTTCAGAACTCTGGCAGAAAATATTCCGCCGCCAATAACAGGATATGTCCAGTAGACGCCTAGCCCATCACGCCCGCGCCTCACGCCCACAGCTGGGGTCAGTTAGGCGCGTGCGTGCGGCTGTCAGCTCTGCGTCTGACCCAACACTACTTGGAACGACGCACCTTAACAGTAAAAAAGAAGGAGAAATGCATAACACCTTTGATCCATACTGTCATGATTCTTGAAATCTGCATATCCACACAAATTGATAAGAAAAATAGACATTTATAGACTCAAGGTAGAGGGATCCAAGTGAACCACGATGACAATCGAGTATCAACAGAAGCACTTCGTCAACAAGAGGACCCGGGTTATGGGTCCCAAGCGTAGGTCACAGCCAAGGAGCGAGCCAGTGCTCGCCAGCAACGCACAGTCTCTACTGTCACAGATATATCCTGTTGAATTGGCAATCTTTCCTTTTCATTGTTTTTTTTTTTTCTTTTCCAGTCTCGACTGAGTGGCGGGGAGGCCATGACTAGCTTCAAGATGTGCTGGGGGTAGCACGCCACTCCCGCCCTAGCGCCGCCTTGCACTATTGTCCAATTTTGATGTGATAACTCCGCTATGATGAGATCCAATGCACCAAGCAATTTTTAGCAGCACTGATAATCACCAATAACTTCACGTTATTACACATGACTGAGTTGTGCTCAATTTGAAGGCGGACAGGTATCTAGAAACTAGTGTTGGATGGCTTAGCGGCCACCTTTGCCGGAAAAAAAAAAAAAAAATACATGGTAAACAGAAAACTATTGTTTCAAACACTACAAACATTAACATCCAAGAGATCAACCTCAGTCATCCCTGCAGATAATGCAGTATCTGAGGAGGTGTTCCTTCACCTCCACAGCTGTCGTAGAGTCGCAGCCTCAACCTCTTCCTTCTTGGAGACTGTTGGCCACGACGGCAGGGAGCACCGTAGGCGTGGGTGTCACTCGTGTAGACCTTAACCTAAGTAAAGTCCTGGATCACAGATGAGTGAGTGAGAGCGGTACTGGGTGAGCGGGGATGGGAGGGGCTACGCCGTGGTGGTGCTAGACACTTCCCCCTCCACGCCCCCAGCCTCCTCGCACTTGCTGCCCGTCACTTCCTCTACTTCCGGCTGCTCGCGCGACACCAAAGTGGCAGACGAAGACGAAGGAGGGTCAGCAGGTTCGACACTGTCACATGAAACCCCACTGTCAGGTTGGCACTCTACGACAGGAGCGACACTGTCTTGTAGGACTGTCCCCTCCTGCTGGCCCTCCGCTTCCTGTTCACTGTCACTTGAAGAATCGCTGCTGCTGCTACTGCTGCTGCTGTCACTGCTGGAAGACGAAGATGAAGAAGATGAAGACGAAGACAAGGTCCTGCTCTCCGAAAAGCGTCGCAGAGCGAAGTTTTCTTCCCGTAGCCGCCTGTTCTCCACTTCAAGGTTGTTGATTTCAGACCGGAAAATCGTAATCTTTTGTGCAGTTTCTGAATCTACACGAACTTCTCCGGGCCCGACAGCATCGTCTTCTTCGTCCTCCTGCTGTTGGAAGCGCTGACGGTGGCGAGCTCGCACTGCGCGCAACTGACGCTCCAGCAGGTCCACCTTCTCTTCCAGCGCCAAATACTCCTGCACCAGCTGAGCCTTCGTCATGGTGTCCAGCCGCTCGGCGTGAACGTCTTCGTACGCCGTCCAAAATTCCTTCGTCAGGAACTCCTCCTCGTCTTCAGGCGAGGAGTAAAACTGATTGGATTGGTCGTCTGAATCCATGCTGAAAGATGAGTCCCGGTGGCGGCGAGGGCGTGCCACTATGTCTGTGTCCTGCAGCAAGTCGTGCTCCTCCATCAGGAACTGGGTGGTGTTGAAGGGCGCCACGGGCTTGGTTCGTAGACCGCTCCTGTCGCAGCGCTTTCGTGGTCGCTTTCTACGGCGGCGGGACTTCTTGCTCTTCTTGCTGGGAGGCGGTGAGTCGCTCTCGCTCTCTGCCGTCCCCCCCGAGGGGCGGCGAGTGCCCCGGTGGGGGCCACACACCGCAGGCAGGGCCATCGGGTCCATGGTGCCCAGGGTGCCAGAATCCAGCAGGCTCACTTTGGGTGAGGGAAGAATAACCTCAGCACTCATGATGTCACGGGTCGAGCGCAATAATCCGTCTTAAGTGTTCGTTCAATAAGGACGATATTTGCTTCTTGCGAGTGTATCGCGGGCTGACTCTGAGACACAGAAGAGCGGTACACCTCAACACGATCATAGCAGCCGTGTGACTGAGTCGTTGGGGGAACTGCTGCTGCTTCTCCACCCTTGGTTCGCTGCGCACCCGCTGCCGCCACGCAAACTAGTCCCCCATTGGTTCTCTATATATTTTGTCTCCATTAGACTGATGAATATTTTTTTGGTTTCTGAAATATACTATAATCATGCATTTCTAAATAAGAAACACGTTTCTAGCATAGAAATGGTTGAAACACACACACGTACATATATTCCAGAGGGCGGAGTGATCGCATGACGTCACGCCACTTCCACCCTCAGTGCTGTATCGAGTGAAGGAGCAGCGCGACGCCATATTGTGCCGTGGCATTATGAGTGTGGTTTTACCCTGATATCCGGGACTAAGTGTCAAATAAAATTACTCCAGGCCCATAATACCGTGTGGAGTGCATCGGGAAACACCAGCAGAGGCTGCCTCGGCGAGAGGAAGGCCCCAGCCCTCACGTAGCAGCGGTCAGCTGGTGCGGGAGGCAGCGCCCGTCAGCCGAGCACCGCCACACTTGTTTCATTTCCCTTCACCCCTCGCCCTGCCACTCCCGCCACTACTCTCCACCCGTCGACCCTCGCCACCCTACTTGTATCTAAGGTCTAAATATTAAGAATTGGGGCATCCGAGTGTTTTCTTTGTCCGAGGTGTGGTGTGCTGTGCGCCTGTGCGCCCCCACTCCCCCGCTGTCTCGTCTCCCGTCCCGTCCCCCGAGCCTGTGATGTGTCGAGTGCCAGCAGCCTGCCAGGCCAGCCTGTAATGGGCCTACGAATATACGGCTGTCCGCTGCTAGTTCTCTTAATCCTTAGGATGCGTGTCAGAAAAAAATCTAACTTAATTATATAATATATATATATATATATATATATATATATATATATATATATATATATATGCGTGTGAAGTACTGTATAAAATACACGGTAGTGCAGAAAGATAATAGTTTAGTCAGGCCGAAATACGGAGTTATTTATTTATTTATTTTTCCTTTCCCGGGGGGCTCAGGGCGGTGGCAGTGTTAAGATATCGCCTGTACTAAATTATAATAACCTAATTTTTTAGCGAGGCACCCGTTGCAACAGGCCTTGGAGTGTTGAGTAACGCAGTCTGTCTTCCACTAAGTGACATCATCTCGCTCAAATTCACGCTTGCATGAAATGTTTGATGTCCAGCTGCCCACGCATTCCGCTCCCTCAGGACATTGTAATCCCACGCATACACTAACACATTTTTACCTTTAAAGGTAAGCGTTTGCACACAAACATAGCCACAGCACCTCTCCACACCTTCACCAGTGCGAAAGATGCAGCCACACAAACCGGATTGAACAAGTATCTGAGCCATGAACGCACTGGGAAGATCAGGGGCTGGGAGGGGGGAGTAGGTAGGGGAGAGAAGGGCCAACTTTATGCCAAATGTAAGGGAACGTTAGATACTCATATCCTTACACAGGGACCCACGCACCTCCAACCGCTCTTCACTCCAAGTAAACATTTCATATTTGTACACAAATAATAACTGTTTGTAGTTCCCTTTTCCCCAGTAATGAGCATGGCTAGAGTAGACTTGACAACGTCGCTCGGTTCACTCTTGACATTTCTGATGGGGTGTGCGAATAAAACAACTCGGGACTTGCTGAAATAAAGTATCACATCCAACACGATACTTTTTAACTGCTATGTGGTCACGTCTCTCTCTCTCTCTCTCTCTCTCTCTCTCTCTCTCTCTCTCTCTCTCCAACCAACACATCTCTCCACCGCCTCTCCCCCCTCCCCGTACCATCCCACTTACCTCCTGCCCGTCCCTCTTGCTTCCATCCCTTCCTTCCCTCCCTCCCTCTCTCCATTCCTCTTGGTCTCGCCCAGTCTCTCTCTCTCTCTCTCTCTCTCTCTCTCTCTCTCTCTCGTTATTCAAAAACTATACTGTTTCTTTTCATCTTGATCTATCATTACTAACCAGTATCTCTCCTAAAGCCTTTTCACTATTACCTCACATTCCCCCCAGCTTCATTTCCCTGTCCCTCCCCTCCCCACTCTCTCTCTCTCTCTCTCTCTCTCTCTCTCTCTCTCTCTCTCTCTCTCTCTCGTTTTTTTTCGGTTAATCGATCATGTTATCCGGTCTGGTCCGTTTCTCCGTCCACTCGAGCACTATCAACACAATGTAGTGCTCGCCCTCTCTATTCTTCGTTTCCTTTGCCTATATCTCTTTCCTTATCGCCTGTGCCCCACGAATCTGAAGAGCCCAGCTTTAAAGACACTGCTGCCCTCGTCGTTAAACTGTTCTTCTTCATTATTATTATTATTATTATTATTATTATTATTATTATTATTATTATTACTACTACTACTACTACTACTACTACTACTGCTGCTGCTGCTGCTGCTGCTGCTGCTGCTGCTACTACTACTACTACTACTACTACTACTACTACTACTACTACTACTACTACTACTACTACTACTACTACTACTACTACTACTACTACTATTACTACTACGTGTATACGCAAAATCATACATTGCTGCGTAAGATGTTTGTGTTTCATGATAATATATTGTACTTACTGCCTTCAAACCTCAGGGAATGAGAAGATGTCTTGAAGGGAATTTTGTTGTGCCCGCCATAGCAGCTTTCACTGCGTCATAACAGCATGGTCTCCACCCCCCCCCCCTTCAGACGTAAGGTTAAATACTCTAAAGTTGTTAACGATAATTATGATCACGAATTGCTTTCTTTCTCTAGAGAGGGAAAGTCAATACGTCTCGTCCCTTCCCAAGCACAGAGGAACTATTTTAGTGGTGGTGCTGGTGATGGTGGGTGTGGTCTGCGTTCATGCATCTTGTAGACAGCTACGCGGGGCCTTCCTAGTCATCGTCTTCACTACTGTGTAGACATCTAACACTTAATTCACTTCAAAGAAACTCGTCTTTTTTTTTTTTTTTTTCGCTCTGATCAGTGTTGCAGAAGACAATGCTGATTGCCACATGTTGACGCTTAACCATAGCAGATATTCAAGTACCGCCACGCAGGGAGTGGATAAATGTATTCTCCGTTGCTGCATTTCATCGTAAGAAATCAATATAGTTATCCAGTCGGGAACGGTAGCAGAGATAAAATGAACTTATAATTAATTTACCGAGTTGGCATTTGGATAACGCGCTTTTCGTTCCGATAATCAACTTTGCTTGCTATATTGAATTATAAACTTTTTTATCAATCTAGAATCGCTGTAATTTCGAATGACAAAACAGAAAGAGGGGGATGGATGGGTGGTGTTGATTTCGATAAATGCGGAAAATATATTTAGAGGTAGATAAAAAGATAGACAGACACAAATATTGTAACTGATAAATGCGGAAAAGGAGGATAGTGAGGCAAGTAGCTAGGTGTGAAAGAGAGAGAGAGAGAGAGAGAGAGAGAGAGAGAGAGAGAGAGAGAGAGTATGAAGTAAGTTCTGGATTAGAAATCCTTCGCATTAGTCTTGAGTTCTGCCAAGACGCTGAACTTGGGTCAAGGTGAATAAATAAATAAATAAATATATATATATATATATATATATATATATATATATATATATATATATATATATATATATATATATATATAAATAAAGCTGTGTGTGTCTAAAGACAAGTATATATGATTAGTTTTAACTAGCTGCACCGTCTCTTATAGTAATAATAGTGATGATAATGATAATACTATCAGTAATAATAATTTTCATTCTGTAAATATTAAAAAAAAAAGTAATAGCACAAAATCCCGAAGAAAAGAGGCAGCCTTCGCCTTTTTGTCTATCCAATGTTTGTCTTTTGCTCACAACTGACGGTGTGGCTACAGGCAAGACATGGGAATAGCGGGCCGGAGGGCTTGGGGCAGGCAGCCAGCCACACAGTAGGCGGCGGCGGCGGCAGCAGCAACAGCAGCAGCAGCGAGCTTCACCACTCACTCACTTCATCACCTCAGCTTCAAAACCTTTCATCACGTATCACTTCCTATCACGATGTATCTCTGTCCCGGTAACATTTTCCCTTTTCCTGTATTCTCTCTTTTTACCCTCTTCGCTCACTGGCGTCTATTTACCATGTTTTTGCAGCCGCCTCTTTGTACAATAGGCTTCCACTCCCCTCCCCATTCCTTCCTTCCCTAGACACGTTGTTATTGTTCCCCTGTCCCTGCCAACCCTTGTCCCCGTCCCTACACGCCGCCACTCCATCCGAATCACACCTTTAAGTGGGAAGTTGGCAGCAGGGCGTTTGGGTTACATGACTCTTGCCTCTCTCTCCCTTTCCCCTTTTAGTTGCCCTGGTCTCACCCCTTTCTCTCTCTCTCTCTCTCTCTCTCTCTCTCTCTCTCTCTCTCTCTCTCTCTCTCTCTCTCTCTCTCTCTCTCTCTCTTCTATCTACTGATTTGACTTCCTACTTATCTGCTCGCAACCTTTCTCTTCCTCAACAATAACTCTCCGTGATTCGTTGTTGTTTCTCTCCCGCCCTCTCCCTCTTTCGTCCACGCGGCGAGTCGTTTGGGAATGGGGATTGGGTTAGGGGAGTTTGGGCGGGAGGGAGGGGTTTGTGTTGCTAACTTACAACATCAGCACCAGCAACACTAGCTCAGCTCTTGTTGGGTTGTCAGGGAGGTGACGACACACACACACACACAGGTCCCAGCGGCATTCACTTCTGTCAAGCATTCTCTCTCTCTCTCTCTCTCTCTCTCTCTCTCTCTGGTAATAGTGTGAATAAAAGTTTTGAATCTCTCTCTCTCTCTCTCTCTCTCTCTCTCTCTCTCTCTCTCTCTCTCTCTCTCTCAGGGGCGTGGATTGGCCTTGGGGCAGCCTAGAGCGGAGGGGGATCAGAAACCTTAATAAATCGTCCATTCCCTCCCCTCCCCCACCCCACCCTTACCCAACATCTCCCCCCACCACTCCTTCAAGACCCAGCTGATCCCTCCTCACCCCTCCCCCCTTCAAGACTTTCCTTAGCATACCTTACTATACCAACGTTCAGATGACGACAGGGAAAACAATGTATGGATAAGAAAGCACACACACACACACACACACACACATTTTATTTTTACTTCAGTTATTGAGAAATGGAAAAGAAATATGACGTGCCATAAAACAGACGAAAATAATGGCGAGAGAGAGAGAGAGAGAGAGAGAATTCATTTCAATCGTACTCGAAAGATGTTTGCAGGAAGAAACTGGAAAAAGAAAGGCAGAATGACTATGAGACAAAAAGAAAAAAAAAGAAAAGGAAAAGGAAAAGAAGTGAGGAAGAGAAGCAACATAGAAGAAAGACAAAGAAACCCAAATGACACGAGAATGAGGAAGGAACACGGAGGCAGGAATGGTGAAGCCTCTATTGGAAGTGAAGGAAGAGGAACTTATGAAAACAAATACGAGAGAGAGAGAGAGAGAGAGAGAGAGAGAGCTCATTGTATTCCGATAAGACTTCTATTCGTGAAGGTTCTATATTCACGAGTGACGTCCGTGTTTTCAAACGTCTCTGTGTCATGTCTCGACTCGTTTTACAAATTTGTAGTGGATGTTATTTGGAGTTTTCAAGGACGGTGTCATGATTCTGCACGATTTCACACGCTGTGGTGGAGCTACTAGTGTATTTTCAGACTCACGATTTCAATGATAGTTTAACACCTTGAGTACCATGACGCGTTACCATATTTATTCTGCTGACTATTTGATGGTTTTGTTCAGCTTCAAAAACTTATGTGGGGATGAAAATTGTGGAGACTTTGGCCATTAATCTTCTGACCTCCATAGACTTCCTAATGTCAATAAAATGGTCTAATCGTACACATATCTCAAATGTGTCCCAGTTTACAGGTTAACATAGATTCTGCATCATTAATGAGATAAAATAGCAATGAAAACTCAACTTGTCTTTGAGAATAGCCCTTATTGGAGCCCACAGCGTTTCAGAATACGAGCTTCAACAAGTTATAAATTTGGTAAACCTCATTATTTCCACTCACAACTAGCAAGAAGCACTCACCCACAAGTGTCTCAATACAGCGCTATGTTTCTCTTATACTCGAAAGCTTCTTAAACGATTGTGTGATTACGGTCTTCAGTTCACTCAAACAACGAAGATGTATGGGACTGCTACGTATTGGCTCCTTGCAGCTTCCCTTATGTTCGTGTGTTATCAACCTAAGCATAGTTCGTAAAAAATGGCAGGCTAGATAAAACTAAATCATCAGTGGACATGATGGTGACTTAAGCAGAAGAACAAGACGCAGAGGACAGCGGAAGGTTAGGACGAGTGATCCGTTGTGGCGACCCCTAACGGAGCAGCCCGAAGAGGAAAGAATGATGCCATGTTTGTGCACTGATGGAAAACAAACAGATCATAAAGCAACATTTCCTTTTACCTTTCTGAAGACTGGCGGTGACTGTTCATCCCATGGTCTTGGTTTTAATCTTGTTTTCAGTCAGAATGCACATAACAAGGTGTTCTTGCCGGGTATCTGCAAAAAGGAGAGAAAACATATATTTATTAATTGGCTGATTTACTCATTTTTTTACATTGTTTTATTTATATGCCAAACAGATTGACTGAGTGTTAAAAAATCCAACTTGCTGCTTTCTGAAAGGGGAAAAAATGGGCCTATTTGATTCCACAGATCTGTTGATACTCTTGTTTTGTTACAGTTCAAGTCGTAGGAAGGAGGAAAACGGAAGCAGGTAGACAACTCACATATTTTTCTCAATCCCATACAAATCCTGAAAAGATTACTACTACCTTCTCATGACGGCCGTGTACCTCATTAACAACAGATAGCAGTGCCATTCTTTAACTCGTAAGATTTGCTACATATGGGAGATACAAACAATTATGTATATTATGCCAGTCACAACCATATTATATCCAGTCTTTTAGTGCAGGAGTCAGTCAGTACCTCCACTCTTTCTTCCATCCCCTTCATTGGTGAGGTCTGGAACTCTGGAGCTTTTAAAAGAACTCTACAGTATAAAGTCTAGCAGGACAGTGCCATTATCAAGGAAATAATAGTATTTATTTTAATGGAACAAAGAATGTCCTTTATAAAGAAACAAAGAGTGCCCATCACGACGGAACAGTGCCACTAAAGGAAGAGTTACCTTAACAGAACAGCAGTGCCTAACAAGCAGTGCAATCATAAATCAACAAAGTGTCCATTATAAAAGGAACAGTGCTATTATCAAAGAACACACGGTATCATAAAGAAATAAAGTGTCATTACAAAACATATACTGTCATTATAAAGAAATAAATAGTGCCATTATAAAGGAAATAAACAGTGCCATTATAAAGGAAATAAACAGTGCCATTATAAAGGAAATAAACAGTGCCATTGTAAAGGAAATAAACAGTGCCATTATAAAGGAAATAAACAGTGCCATTGTAAAGGAAATAAACAGTGCCATTGTAAAGGAAATAAACAGTGCCATTATAAAGGAAATAAACAGTGCCATTGTAAAGGAAATAAACAGTGCCATTGTAAAGGAAATAAACAGTGCCATTGTAAAGGAAATAAACAGTGCCATTGTAAGGGAAATAAACAGTGCCATTATAAAGGAAATAAACAGTGCCATTATAAAGGAAATAAACAGTGCCATTATAAAGGAAATAAACAGTGCCATTATAAAGGAAATAAACAGTGCCATTATAAAGGAAATAAACAGTGCCATTATAAAGGAAATAAACAGTGCCATTGTAAAGGAAATAAACAGTGTCATTATAAAGGAAATAAACAGTGCCATTGTAAAGGAAATAAACAGTGCCATTGTAAAGGAAATAAACAGTGCCATTATAAAGGAAATAAACAGTGCCATTGTAAGGGAAATAAACAGTGCCATTGTAAAGGAAATAAATAGTGCCATTATAAAGGAAATAAACAGTGCCATTATAAAGAAAAAAACAGTGCCATTGTAAAGGAAATAAACAGTGCCATTGTAAAGAAACAAACAGTGCCATTGTAAAGGAAATAAACAGTGCCATTACAAAGGAAGAAAATGAAGTGTAAACAAACAGTGTGTGTATTCTAAAGCGCGTTTGTTCTTATGTCAATTCTCTGTTTTCCTCACAGCTCTGGAAAAGTAAATACTCTTTCCTGAATATCTTTATTGTGTTCATTTTTCGTAGTGTAAAATGGAGAAGAGCAAAATTAAAATCGTACTCAGAATTAATAAGCGTTTGGACGTCTCATCTCAACCTACTTTTTAGCCCGTATTCAGAAACGCTTTGCTCTCTCACCATGACTCTATATCAAAGGCCACAGAGATTGTCAGCCAGGTTAATTCTCAAGAGCGTTTCGCCAGTTAGTAGTGTAGAAATCTTGTTAATCTGGCTCTAGAATCACAGAGACAAGTGTAAAAATCAATGTAGTTTCTGGCGGACTGTGGTGGAAGTTGTCAGGTTCTCATGATTCTAGCGATTTTTTTATAAGAATTCCTTAGTAACAGTTCATTTTTTTTCCCTCATGATAACATTACAAGATTTGATTTAGGTTAGGCTGATATTCTTGTGATCGAAAAATTTGAAATAATTCCTCTCTCTAAGCACAAGTGGACCTCCCTCCAAACACACGTGGATCTATGAAGGTTGAAAAATTATCTGCGGTAATGATTATCGAAGAAGGAATTTGACTGAGGTATGTATTATAATGGGATACAAGAGTGGTGTAAATTAAACCCTTAGGACCGATAGAACTAGAAAGAGCTGCAGGTTTAAGCTTAATAGAGTCAGACTTAAAGAAGAGCTTTAAAGATACTGGTTCTGAAATAGAGTGGTAGGTGACCAGAATAGACTCGGTAATCATGTTGTCAGCGCTGCCTCAATAGGGAACTCTAAAAAAAAAACTCAATAAAATCATGACCAAGAAAGACAATGGGTGGATGAAGGTACTTATGCTTGTTACGGGACTCCCACGTGTAGCCTGACTATTTTTTTTAAATTTTTTTTTTTTAGTGTGTGTGTGTGTTTTCTTATTACTTCAGGGGCGTATTTTTCATTAAATATTTCGACGTCTTATCTCGACCCCTTTTAACAAGCCAGGTGTATAGTGCAAGTTGCTGGGGGTTCTCCGGGTGTGTTTTCATAATACTAGCGATAGCTTATCAAATATTATGTATCATTAATGGGAAAAGACACACCCGTGAAAACTCGAATAATTTACCTTTGTAGCCTTTAATAATAGTTATCCTGAGAGACCAAGTCGTTCAATTTATTAAGTACTATACAGTAGACTAAAGCAGCAAACTTAGGTAATTACAGTAGATGAGGTCCTACATAACTATGACCTTTGATGTCTTGCGTACGAAGAAAAGAGTAATGCTAAACTTTCATCAACAATCTTCAGTAGTAATTTGAACAAGATGAGACTGACGCCTAGATACTGAAAATACTGAATGTTGAAAAGATGAGCCTAAGATGGAAAGAGAGTACATCAATTGACGATAGATAGATAGAGAGAGAGAGAGAGAGAGAGAGAGAGAGAGAGAGAGAGAGAGAGAGAGAGAGAGAGAGAGGAGAGAGAAAATAGGACCAGCTCGAAAGAAATGACTGAGAAAACAAACCTTATATGGAATGCCAGTATAAAAAGATAAAAAAAAAGTAATAAATAAACAAATAAAATGAAATAATTAAATAATTTTATAATAATAATAATGATAATAATAATAATAATAATAACAATAATAATAATAATAATAAAAAGTCAAGAAAATAATTAAACAGAAAAGATCTCGAATGAACAAATCAAGTCAACCAACAAGAAACAATAAACAAGAACAACCAAAAGTACGAAGCCCAAAACAACAACAAATCTGAAAGGACAAAAGAGTTTACCAGAGGAGGAGGAGGAGGAGAGGGAAGCAAAAAAAAACAAACTACAACTATGAATCAAAGAAGCCATACCAAAACCTTCGAGTTGAGATACAAACACAAGCGCAAGACAAACAGGCAACCTCTTCAGTACCGGGACACATTTTTACCTTGAGTTTGGGTGTGATTAGACGATTTTATTTACATTAGAAAGACTCTATGGAGGTCAGAAGATTAATGGCCAGAGTCGTCACTATTTCAATCCCCACACTAAGTATCTGAAGCTGTATAAAATCACCAAATAATAAGCAGTATAGATATGAAAACGTGTCGTGGTACTGAAGGGATAGAATGCATTGCTAGTAAGTACACAGGAGGAGGAAATAAAGTAACAACGAACACAACTATGAATCAAAGAAGCCCAACCAAGGAAAACCATCAACTTCTAATACAAACACAAGGGCAAGTTAAACAAATAGAATGCATTGCTAGTACACGTACATTATAAACCTTTCTCTTCTGTAGTAATAGTGCGCATCTCTAATTAAAAGGACGAGGTTAGTAACGATCTTATCTTTAATTGGTGCCGTGATAATTATTGCACTACAAGCCATGACGTTCCCAGCACCGCCTTGTAATTACGGAACCTTTTTGTGGTGCCTTTATGAAAACAGGTGACGTGTGTGTGTGTGTGTGTGTGTGTGTGTGTGTGTGAGAGAGAGAGAGAGAGAGAGAGAGAGAGAGAGAGAGAGAGAGAGAGAGAGAGAGAGAGAGAGAGAGAATGGCATCGCAACAACACACACACACACACACTCACAGATTGCGAGAGAGAGAGAGAGAGAGAGAGAGAGAGAGAGAGAGAGAGAGAGAGTACAATAAGTGTAAAGCCCACATTATTATTATTATTATTATTATTATTATTATTATTATTATTATTATTATTATTGTTATTATTATTATTATTGTTGTTGTTATCATCATCATCGTCATCTATTCATTTATTTTTTTAGAAGTCAAAGCAGGTTGCAGAGGACGATTATAAAAATAAACAAACAACCATCACAAGAGAGAGAGAGAGAGAGAGAGAGAGAGAGAGAGAGAGAGAGCAAACTTTCAAGCAAC
>NC_059301.1:12043048-12045548 GCF_017591435.1 Portunus trituberculatus
AGAGATAGTGGTGGTGGTAGACTGAGTGAGGGAGTAAAGTGAGATAACGAGTAAGCGTGTGAGTAGAGAGAGAGAGAGAGAGAGAGTGGAAGTGAGCGAGCGAGTGTGTGTGTCTACCCTTGCCGACCTTTACAATTTTGCATTTCCATCTCTCACCACCAAGCTCGATTCTAGATTCTCCCTATAACAGCGCCACACACACACACACACACACACACACACACACACACACACACACACACCCGGCCGTAAGAAACTTGACACAGCGGAGGAAAGAGGTAGATAATGATACAACACTGACGTATCATCTGTTATCTTTTCCCCTTCTATTAATATCTGTTCTCTCTCTCTCTCTCTCTCTCTCTCTCTCTCTCTCTCTCTCTCTCTCTCTCTCTCTCCTTTTCCTCCTGCAACAGAACACAAGCTTTTTGACTTTACTGAACTCCGTAACCGAGCTCCACCACATTTGTTTGTCCTTTTGAAGACCGAGATTAAAGAACAGCATTAGTGTGTGTGTGTGTGTGTGTGTGTGTGTGTGTGTGTGTGTGTGTGTGTGTGTGTGTGTGTGTGCGTTAATCAATACCATCCGCATGACACTCTATTCCGCCCACGTATTTTCCCATATTTTTAGCCCTTAATGAGATGAGAGAGAGAGAGAGAGAGAGAGAGAGAGAGAGAGAGAGAGAGAGAGAGAGAGAGAGAGACGAGACGGACGAGACGAGACGAGACGAGACGAAACAAGACAAGACGAGACGAGAGGCAAGTGGAATCATTAGACAAGTTCCTGGACTCTTACATATTCTCAGGAGTACCAACAGATAATACAACACACACACCTTCCTTTACTAACCACGTCCCTCTATCCATGCGTTGCTCTGGCCACTGTTGCTTAATACTCCCTTGATCTCACCCAACCCCTCGCCACCCACCCACCCAGTCAGCCAGCCAGCCAGCCAGCCCGCTCCTCCCTCCCTCTCTCCCTCTCTCCCTCCCTCGTGATAACCCCACTAGAGGCACCTTCCTCCCCACTAGCTAAGTCACTCTCTTTAACTACTGGGAGAGAGGGCACTGAACTTTCAAACTGTGTACAGCTTTCTCTCTCTCTCTCTCTCTCTCTCTCTCTCTCTCTCTCTGGTATAGATTAAAAACGCGTCCGTGCCTGCAGTTTAAGCATTCACGCACGCATACACGCACACAAGCACGCACGCATACTAGCACACACACACACACACACACACACACACACACACACACACACACACACACACACATAAATTAGCAGCGATAATAATAGAAATTTATTCTCTCTCTCTCTCTCTCTCTCTCTCTCTCTCTCTCTCTCTCTCTCTCTCTCACACACACACACACACACACACACACACACACACACACACACACACACACACACACACACACACACACACACACACACAAATACACTAGCAGCAATAATAATAGAAATTCTCTCTCTCTCTCTCTCTCTCTCTCTCTCTCTCTCTCTCTCAAGAATAAATCGGCAAGGAGACCACAAAAAGCAGCCACCATGTACGAGGAAGCTGTTTATATTCGTCCTCTTTATCACGCTCTCACTCTCTCATCCACACACACCATTCACTCTCACTCTCACCCACTCAATATTCACTATCGCTCTCACTTTGATCAATACTGCATTCACTCTCATTCTCAGGCACTCATCCACTCTCATTCGCTCACTCCCTCACTCTTATTCACACTTCCGCCAAGCATTCATTAATCACTCACACTAATCCACATAATTATCTCCACACATTCCTATCCACACATTATATCTTACCACATACTCCAATCCACACAGCGTTCTTCACCACACACACACACACACACACACACACACACACACACACACACACACACACACACACACACACACACACACACACACACACACACACACACACATCTCATCCACTTCACCCATGTATTACTCACCCAAGAAGTCTCCAACCAAAGTCATTAATTTACCTGACAACCGAGACTAGCCATATGGTAGCGTTTCTTTGCCTTCTCCTACTTCAGCTCCCTCTGTATATAGACAGGTGGAGGCAGTGCGGCACCCTTACGTGTACTGTGCCTCTCGCTAACACCTGCTTACTCAGAGTGCAGTTGCTACATTACGAGGATAAAGTGAAGCAGTGTTCAATAATCTATTTCCTTGATTCTCCAGATATGAGTTGTGAAAAATATGAATGCTATAAGCTCAGGCAGGAAGAAGAAGACGAGGAATAATAAATCTAAGAGTGTTAAGAGGATGGACACTCACTCTCAACCACTTCAGTACTGGGACTCATTTCTACCTTGAGTTTTTGGTGTGATTAGACAATTTTATTTACATTAGGAAGGGTCTATGTAGGTCAGAAGATTAATGGCCAGAGTCTTTACTATTTTAATCACCACACAAGTTCCTGAAGCTGTATAAAAAAAAAAAAAAAAAGTAACCAGAATGAACATGAAAACGTGTCAT
>NC_059301.1:12050548-12053048 GCF_017591435.1 Portunus trituberculatus
TAAACACGAAGGCAGCGCACATACCTACCCTTCCCAGTGATAGTTGTGATGACGAGGATGATGGTGAGGGTGATCGTTATGATAAAAATGATGGAGGTGGTGGTGGTGATTTTTTTGTCTTTTATATGTAAGAAGGGAAAAATTTACCAATGGCAACAGAAAATGATTAAACAAAAAAGCCCACTTAGATGCCAATCCCCGAACAGAGCCGAGAGAGTTAGCCTAATAGTGGGATAAATGTCTCGAGGCGTCCCTATAAGTTCAAGTCATAGGTGAAGGAAATACAGAAGCAGATAGAGAGTGCAAGACTTTACCAAAGATGATGATGATGATGATGATGATGATGAACCGTATCTTTAACCCCTTCAGTACCATGACGCGTTTTCATATTCCCTCTGCTTACTGTTTAGTGATTTTACACAGCTTCAGAAACTTATGTGAGGATTAAAATAGTGAAGACTCTGGCCATTAACCCCTTCTGTACCATGACGCATTTCCATATTCATTCTGCTTACTATTTAGTGATTTTACATAGCTTCAGAGACTTATGTAGGGATTAAAATAGTGAAGACTGTGGCCATTAATCTTCTGACCTCTATAGACCATTCGTACTGTCAATAAAATGGTCTAATCGTACACAAATCTCAAGGTAAAAATATGGCCCAGTATTGAAGGGGTTAAACGCTTTGAGCTACCATGAGAATTATTTCCAAAGGCCAAGGAAAAATTCAATCGGGTTCTCACGGATAATTTCTCCCAGTGACGAGGCGACACTCTAACACTCTGGCTTGACTCTCACACGAATCACGAAAACACTCATCGAGAAAAGAAAAAAAAAATCCACTTGAGCTTCTTCAGAGATAAGACAGCGAAAAAGTTCAAGAAAGTGAGTGTATTTATAACTCTCTCCCTCAACAAATCTGGAACTCACAGCGACTATTACCATGAAATACGGAGAAGAACACCGCCGCGAGAAGCTGTGAGGCAGGTGTATTGACGTCAAAGGGTACATAAATAACAAAAATACCTCTCAGCAAGACCCATTATAGCATACGTGAATATCCCGCTCCTCCATCGCACTGACAACAAACAACACGAAAAGCTACACTGAAACTTGAACAATTCCCGAACACAAAAAGAATAGAGTTTGTTAATGCTTCAAATGCAACACACCTTTTCCAGTGATGATAAGTATTCCAAGGTGACAAAACAATACTATACTATACTGACAATTAATGCACAAATTCTCGAGCTTTGGAATCTGTAGGAAGGATGAAGGATAAAGTTCATGTTAATGCTTCAAATGCAACACAACTTTTCCAATGATGATAAGCAATTCTAAAGTGACAAAACAATGCTATACTGACAATTAATGCACAAATTCTCGAGGTTCGGAACTTGTATGAAGGATAAAAGATATATTTTGTTAATGATTCAAATCCAACACGGCTTTTCCAACGATGATAAGTATTCCAAAGTGACAAAACAATTCTATACAGACAATTAATGCACAAATTCTCGAGCTTAGGAATTTGTATAAAGGATGAAGGATGGATTTCATGTTAATGTTTCAAATGTGACATGACTTTTTCAGCGATGATAAGCATTCCTAAAGTGACAAAATAATGCTATACTGACAATATCAAAGTATAGATTCTAGGACTTCGGAATCTGTATGAAGGATGAAGGATAAAGTTTGTTAATGCTTCAAATGCAACACGGCTTTTCCAGCGATGACCAGCATTCCCAAGGTGACAAAGCACTAGTATATAGGCAATATTAAAGCATAAATTCTCGAGCTTCGGAATTTGGATGAAGGTCGAACGATAGAGTTTTCTTTTCATTTATGCAAGATGGGCAACTGGCCAAGGGTAACAAAAAATGGGAAAAAAAAAGGCCCACCGGATTGCCAATTCCCTTAAAGTCAAATGAGTTATCCAGAATTCAGGGACAAATTTCTTGAAACCTCCCTCTTAAAAGAAGTCAAGTCGTAGGAAGATGGAAATACAGAAGCAGGCAGGGAGTTTATGTAATGTTTCAAATAGGGAGTACAAAGACAGCTCTGAAATTAGACTGTGAAACTTGCCAACTCTTTCGTTTCTTCTGTTACTGTTCTATTTACGAAGCAGCGCTGAGAGGGGCGAGATTTTTTTTTTTTTTTTATGCAGCAGGAGGATAGGAATAAGAATAACGTGTTCAAGCTTCAAACATAAAATCCACCAAGAAGAAAATACGAAATAAAAATCAAATCAAATCAAATCAAAGATGGAAATTAACTATCTTTTTTTTTTCGCTCTCACTGGACTCTAACTTATTAAAGGCAAAGGAACAAGAATAAAAGGATATAAGCAACGCGTTCAAGTATCATATATATAGTTCACAAAAATTAAAAGGTGTTAAATAATCTAATCAAATCAAGCTAGAAAATAACAGTATCACATTTTTTTCTTTCACCGAACTCTTTGATATATTAAAGGCAAGGGAACAGAAATAAAAGTAA
>NC_059301.1:12058048-12065548 GCF_017591435.1 Portunus trituberculatus
TACAACGACGACCACCACCAAATTTCACTACAACGAGAACCACCACCAAACGTTAAACGACATCAACCACCAAACGTCACGACAACGACAACCACCACCAAACGTCAAGACGACGACAACCACCACCAAACGTCACTACAACAGCGACCACCACCAAACGTCAAACAACGACGACGACCACCACCAAACGTCAAACAACGACAAGCACCAACAAACGTCAAGACAACGTTAGCTTTCTTACTTTCTTTCGTGTGTGTGTGTGTGTGTGTGAGTGTGTGAGCTACTTATAAAAGCTTTCTCAACGTAGACAATAATTATGACGTAGTTGTTGTGCTGCATTCTAGTTGGTTGGTAAGGTTCCAGAAGATGGTGGGCGACCAACCACTTTCATGGGCAGCGATGACGTCACCAATGCCTGCCTCTGCCCGCGCCTCGCCGCCCAATCATTAGTCATCTCTTTCTGGCGAAATTTCATTGGCTGATGCGAAGAGCGAAGGAGAGTTGGGAGGAGAATATTATGAACTGGGTATGTAGGAGGACCTTGCAAGGTTAGAGAGAGAGAGAGAGAGAGAGAGAGATGAATCACCAAGGAAAAGTCTGTCTCTCTCTCTCTCTCTCTCTCTCTCTCTCTCTCTCTCTCTCGTTAGGCATATATACAGTAATTTTTATCACGAAACCTTTTTATCTGACTTTATTGTATTTTCAGAAACTCCAAAGGTAAATAGAATAAATAAATAAATACACTCAGAAATTAATGAACAGCAAGTGCGATTTACTGACAGCTGAATTAATTAAACTAATGGAGTACAAAAACGCTTTTAGGTCTTAGAAAAGAAAAGAAAAAAAATGGAACCGAATTACGACAAAACACGTGGGTCATGGAGCGGTATGAGGATGAAGGAACCAGCGCTTGATAGTAATGCATGTAAAACTGTCTTATAAATTATTGAGTATCGTGAGGAACAGTGCAGTTTTAGACCTGAAACTAAAATAGCGTAATTATATGGGGTGGGGGCGAACCTACATATCTAAAGATGTTCAAGATTCGTATTCTAAAACACTTTCTTCCCTTATCAAGATTATTTTTCAAAAGGCCACCGAGATGGTTAGCTGGATTTTCATGGGTGATTTTCGTATAGATAATGTTTAATAACGCTTAAATCTATCACTAAAATCATGAAAATATCCTTGAAAACCGTTGTAATTCCCACATGAGACTCTTGAAAGTGGTGGAGATAGATAAGGCGCTGGTGTTTGAGTAAGGTCCTTACTCCCGCATGTTATCATCGCAGATTATCGAGTCAACTGGAAATTTTTAAAAAGAACATAACTTAGTTGTCGTACTATTGTGAATATGACTGCATGATGGCGGGAGATAGATATTACACAGGACTGCAGTGTGGCGTCCTACCAGCTTACAACTTTCCCACATGTTCTTGCGTGTTAATGTTCTTGTACTGCAAACATAACATGCCTGAAAAGATGACATACATGCAAACCAACTGCACGAGTAACTTGACAAAAATGCATTGACTGATAGAGTGTTCAATGTAAAGAATGAGGTACGAAGAGCGAAATGCGCAAGCTAACCAAATCAATGAAGAGCGAGTAATTGATGAAGCAAAAATACGTTGAGTGGTGGAAGTCAACCATGCATGACAGAAACAAAAGATGAAAATATGATGAAGAATTACATGAAGGAGAATATGAAACAAAGACTTCTGAGGCCAAAAATATAAATATTGAATAATAGAACGGGCGGACTCTGATGACTAGAAAGTACGAAACAAATAACTTGAACAAGAACAAACCAGAAACAAAAACGATTTAGAAAGACGAAGACAATGGAAAGGGAAATAAAAACGCTTTGGAAATATAAGGAAGACAATGACAGAGGTAGTGAAAAATAATGGCAAAAAGAGATGAAAAGGCTACAGAGGAAAACGTGGAGGCTAAAGGAAGTAAGTGGCTGGTGGCGGAGGAAGTAGAGTTATTGCGTATGTAGGCGTAGAGACCCCCACGCTGCCACGTAGTAGTGCAAGGCGGAGGGTGGTGGGCTGGGGTGGCGCTGTGCAGGAAGGAGGGAATGGTAGCAGGGAGGATGGAACAATGAATCACACACACGCACACTGAGAGACAGGAAGCCAAGGATAGGATACATATTTTTCGAAGAGTGAAGCTGAGTGCGTGTGTAGGCTGAGGTAGACAAATGTTCTTGTGGGTGATATCAGTAGTGAAGTGCTATTATCATGAGAAGATATGATACGAGAAGGAAAGTCGGGGTGAACGCTGTGGTGCATTGTTTTTTTATTATCTGCACGTGATAGCTTCACGAGGCAGATTAGTTGATAATGCCTGCTTGATTTCTACATGTGCATATTATTGTGTCCATCTTACTATGTGTTGCTATCTAAACATTAACATTTATCTTCAAGTAGATATATGTATGTAAATCTCTCTCTCTCTCTCTCTCTCTGTGTGTGTGTGTGTGTGTGTGTGTGTGTGTGTGTGTGAGAGAGAGAGAGAGAGAGAGAGAGAGAGAGAGAGAGAGAGAGAGAGAGTAATCACGGGTGTCTTATCTTTGTAGGTGTACACGTGAACGAATTAAAAAAAAATCGCGTTTCTTTATTTCGGAGACGTGAACACCTTGAGAAATCAGGTGAGGATGAGACACGGTGCACCGAAACCCAATCAATGCTTTCGTCATCAAATGCAACGATACACATGCCATAAACGTTGAGGCAGCCATACACACGCTGCCTACATTACAACTTGATAAGGGAGAGACGGAGCGACGCAGACAAGTTAATGATGAGAAAGCAAGGCAGAAGGAAGCTGTTCAATTGATTTTTGAGACGATTTTTGAGGTAATAGCGGCGGCGACAGGGCATTCGTTGAAGCAATGGTGCGCTAACAACAAAACAACAATCGCGGCGAGAAGGGGCCAGGGAGGGTGTCAGGGCGGGCCAGCGGTTGGCAGTGTCTGGTGTCCCACAGGGCTCAGCTGTTACCCTGCCACTATCACCTCTATCACCACCTCACCAGCCGCATGGAAACTCCACACCTGATGTGTACATGAGTACATAATGAGTGGTTTATTAGTTCAACCCATAACAAACAATTACCTCAGGAAAAGCAAAAAGAAGCAGAACAAGATAAACAACTACTATATCCTAAATACGACAACATCTGGCAACTCTCATCTTGAAACTGAAAATAGTTCCGTCCTTGTTCTTTTTTGTCATAATATTCTCAAATTACACTGAGCAAGATCAAATGTTCTGCAAAGCTTAGAACAAGAATACCTGCTTTCTAGACACCTCTCAACATGCATGACCAACACACTGTTACTCTTCATGACGTAATCATTTAGAAATATTCAAACTATTTCCTATTATTAGTCACATTTCTCCCGTATCCTGTACTTACATAAATAAACAGGAGCCAACTTGAAACATTACAACTCAAAAGACCTTTTATAAAGACTTATCACATCACACGTTATCGTCTATGATAAGATAACTGACACCAACGCTCACTCCTTGCATTACTCAACTATTATAACAGACGATCATAAACGTTCATCGGGTTTCACAGGCTGGCGTAGCGGAGGCGAGGCCGAGCGAGGCTACAAGCTGGGATGAGAGTGACCTTGATAGACTCGCAATTCGTTGAGGACTCACTTATACTGATGAAAAACCTTAATAGTGATGTCCTTTAATCTCTCTCTCTCTCTCTCTCTCTCTCTCTCTCTCTCTCTCATTAGTTATTCAGCTTTATGCAATAGTAGTAGTAGTAGTAGTAGTAGTAGTAGTAGTAGTAGTAGTAGTAGTAGTAGTAGCAGTAGTAGTAAAAGTAGTAGTAGTAGTTACGAAGTCTCTCTCTCTCTCTCTCTCTCTCTCTCTCTCTCTCTGATGTGCCCATTCCCTTCATTAACAAGACAAGCCACACCACTGAACAGACGAGGAGGAGTGTGCTGCAATCGTGACCCAGGCAACCAAGCAAGTGTCATCTCGTTACATGATAAGGAAACGCTCAACACACCCTCCTCCTTCCTCTGTGCACGTGTCTCCCTCCCAAGGTCTCCCGCGCTTCCCCTGTACCGTCCCTCACCCTCATCCCTACCCGCCCTCTTCCTCCTCCACTTCCATCCCGCTCCCTTAATCGTCACTCTCGCCTCGGTTAATATTCACGTGCTCCAAAACATTATACTGCAGCCAAACTCACATTCTCTCTCTCTCTCTCTCTCTCTCTCTCTCTCTCTCTCTCTCTCTCTTGCCTCACTCAACGCGCTCTTCTATGTCTTCCCCCCCTTTCTCTCTCTCTCTCTCTCTCTCTCTCTCTCTCTCTCTCTCTCTCTCTCTCTCTCTGCACTTACTACCTCACTTTCTTTGCTTTTATCTCTCGCGTCAACTCAACTTAGTCTGACTTGAAGCATTATTCTCTTCCTCTTTACATTCCCCCTTCTCTCTCTCTCTCTCTCTCTCTCTCTCTCTCTCTCTCTCTCTCTCTCTCTCTCTCTCTCTCTCTTTCTGACTAGCCATAGTGCACTTTTTTTTTTAAACACTTAAGGAATATTGTATCATTTCTGGGTGCAAATGTTAGAGTATTATCGTGTAAACTTATCTATGCTGAAAACACACACACACACACACACACACACACACACAGACACATATCCCCCCCCTTGTACATTTTCAGTGTAATTTTTTACATTGCCTAACTAATAAACCGTTTATTATTATTATTATTATTATTATTATTACACACACACACACATATATATATGCATATATATATATATATACATAATATATATATATATATATATATATATATATATATATATATATATATATATATATATATATATATATATATATATATATATATATATATATATGTGTGTGTGTGTGTGTGTGTGTGTGTGTGTGTGTGTGTGTGTGTGTGTAGTGAAGGAAGTGGTGATGTATAACAATATCAGTAACAGAAAATGATAAAGCAATGACAACATCAGCAATGACATCGATAATACAAATGTACAATAATGAATAACAGTAATAAAAACAACTTCAACACGTGCATACGAAGAAAAAGGGAGCACAGGAATAAACAACTGAATGGCTAATCCCTGCAAGCGTTCACCCACTAAACTGAAACATGACTGGCAACACTGGTGTATTACACCCACGAAGGAAGACACTAGTGAATCAAGAGATGTATACGCAAATAAACAAATTAGTAAAAGAATGACAAGTGTGTGTGTGTGTGTGTGTGTGTGTGTGTGTGTGTGTGTGTCGCTTCCTCAGGCCTGACTCACAGCTTGGCAAGGTCTGGCGGTGGAAAGCTCTCACGTATACACTACTACATACACTCAGACAGACACACATGCCTAAGTCACGTATATACGTACGCACAGACGTGCGAGCGAGCGAGCGACACACACACACACACACACACACATTATAAATTATATATATATATATATATATATATATATATATATATATATATATATATATATATATATATATATATATATATATAATGTGTGTGTGTGTGTGTGTGTGTGTGTGTGTGTCAATGAGGTGACGGTATATTTATAACGCTGTTTTTGTTGTTGATGATGATGATGATGATGATAATGGTGATGGTGATGATGATAATGATGGTGGTGATGGTGACGGTGGTGGTGGTGATGAACATAAGAAAAGAGAGAGGCTGCAAGAGGCCGCCAAGCCTACACGTGGCAGTTCCTGTGTGTTTAAAGCTGCCTAATTCCATCTATTATCTCCATCCATGAACTTAACTAATCTTCTTTTAAGGCTCCCTATTGACTCACCCCTGACTACATAACCACTGAGACCGTTCCACTCATCAACCACTCTGTTTGAAAACTTGTTTCTTCCCATTTCTTTCCTAAACCTGAATTTTTCAAGTTTAAACACATTATTTTTGGTTCTGTCCTCCCTACTGATCCTAAGGACGATGATGATAATGGTGGTGGTGATGGTGGTGGATGTAGTATTAGTTGTTGTAGTAATAGTGACAAATGAATGTTGATGGTTCCAGAAACGAAAAGGCAATGGTGGTGATAAATAAAGATGTGTGTGTGTGTGTGTGTGTGTGTGTGTGTGTGTGGATGCCGTAACTATTCTTCTCACCAGCTAGACGCCTCAGTGATTGAAGAAAACGAGAAACAAAACACAAGAATATCAATACTACATGTCATTACGCAACAGAAACACAGAAACTGATCTCCCTTCGTACTCAGTTTGTTCCCTTCCTGCTTACATCACAGAGACTCGTTTCCAGACCAGCCCACTCCTGTGCTCTTTGTAAATAATCTTTCAATGCAACAATCTCTCTCTCTCTCTCTCTCTCTCTCTCTCTCTCTCTCTCTCTCTCTCTCTCTCTCGTTACTCAGGAATGTCACTCCCTTTTGTGCATGTCGATTGGTTCTTCGCATTTAACCTTGATTTCCTTGCGTTCTTATGTTCTTAAAGATGGATTGTGTGAAATGGTAGATAGATAGATAGATGTGGATAGATAGATAGTTAGATATATAGGTAGATAAATAGGTAGGTAGCTTAAATAGGTAGTTACATGGATAGATTTGATGGATGGATGGATGGATAGATAGATAGAGAGATCGACAGGTATATAGATGGATAGCGTGTGTGTGTGTGTGTGTGTGTGTAGGGGATGGGGGCTAGAGAGAAGCATAAGTTGCAACAACGTAAGCAAAAACATTAGTAATAAGATTAGTAGCAGCAAGAGCAGCAGCAGCAGCAGCAAAAAAACAACAATAACAACAACAACAACAACAGTTCTAGTAGTAGTAGTAGTAGTAGTAGTAGTAGTAGTAGTAGTAGTAGTAGTAGTACCACCACCACCACCACCACCACCACCACCACCACGATCACCACCATCACCACCATGAGAAGTAGCGGTGAAAGATAAGAGGTAAAGAAGAGAGTAATTGTTAAAACTGTCATTGTTACTGCCCTTACCACCACACGTCACAAGGAGACAGAAACACAACACTAGGAAACTCACGTAAAATAAATAAATAAACAAATAAATAATTGAATAAATAAATGAATAAGTAAACTAAATAAACATAAACAACTGCGCAGTACAAAGCGATCATCCTCTCTTTGTTTTCTCTCGCCACCCTAACCTGCCTGCCAATCACTCGCTCAGTAAGTCACTGTAACTCCCATCCCTCTTGTCTCCCAGCCTCCCTTCCCTTCAGCATCCAAAAGTATGTCGCCCTTCAATATCCTCAATGCGTCCTCGACCACCCATCTCCTTCCCCCTTCCCCTTTCCCACTTGTAGCTTCCCCATTCCCAAATTAAACGACAAAAAAAAAAAAAAAAAAACAATAAATGGTCTTGTCCCTCCATTGGCTCCCTTCCTCGCTCGCTTTTTTCTGGACACGTTCACCTTCCTTCCTTTCTTGCATCTTCCCCTTCTTCCTTGAAAGGCATCACTAT
>NC_059301.1:12075548-12185548 GCF_017591435.1 Portunus trituberculatus
AGGTAAATCTGAACATCAAAAAGCTTTTGTGATGAATGTGTATACACAGCAATAGTAGGCACTCCTACCTAAACGTACACACTCTGCTGCAGTGGTTTGTATTTGTAAATATATTCAGAGGCTTCATATTATTACTCAGATCTTTCTTTTTATTATTATTTTTTTTGAAAATAGAGAATGTGTGTGTGTATGTGTGTGTGTGTGTGTGTGTGTGTGTGTGTGTGTGTGTGTGTGTGTGTTCACCACCACGATCACCTGCTGGTCAACCAGTCAGTCTTCCCCATTACGGAGCGAGCTCAGAGCTCATAGACCGATCTTCGGGTAGGACTGAGACCATAACACACTCCACACAGCGAGAAAGTGAGGCCACAACCCCTCGAGTTACATCCCGTACCTATTTACTGCTAGGTGAACAGGGACTACACATTAAGAGGCTTGCCCATTTGCCTCGCCGCCTCCGGGACTCGAACCCGGGCCTCTCGATTGTGAGTCGAAAGTGCTAACCACTACACTACGCGGTGTATGTGTGTGTGTGTGTAATTCACCTCACCTCGGTCGCCTGCTGGTCACCCAGCCAGTCTTCCCCATTACGGAGCGAGCCCAGAGCTCATAGACCGATCTTCCGGTAGGACTGAGACCACAACACACAACACACACCGGGAAAGCGAGGCCACAACCCCTCGAGTTACATCCCGTACCTATTTACTGCTAGGTGAACAGGGGCTACACAGTCATTAAGAGGCTTGCCCATTTGCCTCGCCGCGCCGGGACTCGAACCCGGCCCTCTCGATTGTGAGTCGAGCGTGCTAACCACTACAGTACGCGGTGTGTGTGTGTGTGTGTGTGTGTGTGTGTGTGTGTATGTGTGTGTTTCACTGTTTGATCTGCTGCAGTCTCTGACGAGACAGCCAGACGTTACCCTACGGAACGAGCTCAGAGCTCATTATTTCCGATCTTCGGATAGGCCTGAGACCAGGCACACACCACACACCGGGACAACAAGGTCACAACTCCTCGATTTACATCCCGTACCTACTCACTGCTAGGTGAACAGGGCCTACACGTGAAAGGAGACACACCCAAATATCTCCACCCGGCCGGGGAATCGAACCCCGGTCTTCTGACTTGTGAAGCCATCGCTCTAACCACTGAGCTACCGTGTGTGTGTGTGTGTGCGTGTGTGTGTTTGTTTGTTTGTTTCCAGGGTCGTCTCATCAGCACGCCACAATATTACTACTACAATGTACTTTCGACAAACTGCCTGCAGGGTTCATGGCTGCCACCTCTACCTGACTACTTGAAAGGAGCACCGCCCTGCACACCACCACGCCACTGTCCCTCACATACCAGCGGAGAGGTAGACGTGTTTGTGCACCAGAAAAAGCCAGAAATAGTCGTAGCATCCGGCCCTTCTGATAACAAATCTTAATACCCATTGCATCACCTACTAAACCAACACGCATACGCTTTCTCTCTCTCTCTCTCTCTCTCTCTCTCTCTCTCTCTCTCTCTCTCTCTCTTCTTCTTCTTCTTCTTCTCTTCTTCTTCTTCTCTTCTTCTTCTTCTTCTTCTTCTTTTTTTATTCTCCTTCTTCTCTCTCTCTCTCTCTCTCTCTCTCTCTCTCTCTCTCTCTCTCTCTCTCTCTCTCTCTCTCTCTCTCTCTTTTTTTTTTTTTTTTATTTAAACAAAACTTAATACAAAGGAACATGTACCCAAAGGCGCACTGTCGTGTGCTACCTATTCTAAGGGTACTACAATCTATTTCTCTACAATATTTACAAGACTTAAAAATAGATAATATACAAGATGGTCAGCATGTAAATGGAGCACTATTCGTTTCACTTCACTAGCACTATTCACGCACTGCACTACACTGAGTGTCACGTCACAAAGAGTGTCAGAGGAGTTGGCAGTGTCTGTCTCCACTTATGTGCCATCAGTTTGACACTGTGAGTGTTCATCTCCTGGACGTGAGGCACCGCGGCCGTGAACAAGTTCCACATCCTGGAGACGCGTCCTGCGAAGGTGCGTTGATGCTGACACCCGTGGGATCGCGGCACCTCTACGGCGTCACCACCATTGAGCACCGTTCTCGTGCTCCGTGCGGTGACTCTCAGAGGATGACGCAGCCCTGCCAGATGTGGCACTCTTTGCACCTGTGCCTTATGGAACACTACGATCGCCGCCACGTCTCTGCGGTGTTCCAGTGAATCAAGGGGACGCTCAGGCTCTGGGTGAGGTGGTAGTGCAGCATCTACTAGCCGTAGATGCTCTCTCTCTCTCTCTCTCTCTCTCTCTCTCTCACACACACACACACACACACACACACATTTGCTTATATATTTATCTATCTATCTATCTTGAGAGAGAGAGAGAGAGAGAGAGAGAGAGAGAGAGAGAGAGAGAGAGAGAGAGAGAGAGAGAGAGAGAGAGAGAGAGAGAGAGAGAGATATTAATGTGTACAGTACATTTGCTGACACGAAATTCACGTTAATTTCAAGTGACCCTCCTCCCCAACACTTCACCCATACCATTCCAATACTGCCCACAAACCTGCCACTTCTGCCCTGATACATAAATGACTCTATACGAAAGAGAATAACCACCTTGTGTGTATGTGTGTGTGTGTGTGTGTGTGTGTGTGTGTGTGTGTGTGTGTGTGTGTGTGTGTGTGTGTGTGTGTGTGTGTGTGTGTGTGTGTGTCAGGAAACATTCGTAAATTTACCTGATTCGTCGTGTTCCTGCAACTAATGGAATTTGGAGGAAGGGTATTCAATATAGCATAAACAATAATAGAAAAAGAAAGTGGAACATCAAAGAAACATTAGCTGTACAGACATGGAAGTCACAAATACAGTGAAGAAAATTATGATATAGTTACAGAAATACTTGCAAACACATTACCAAATCTCTTAGCCCTTCTGAAACACTTCCGCGCAGCACCATCACTATTTTCAAAGGGCTCTAGTTGAAGTGACACTGGTTTTTAAGGGTGTTTCTGTGATTCCAGTGACATAACAAGTTTTCTGCATGATCAACAGAAAAAATACTCTTTAGAACTTTGCTAATCGTCTCTGTAGTCTTTGAAAATGGTCGTGGTGAGAGAAGGAAGCGTTTCTGAATATGGTGCTTAGAATCCTGATGACTTTTGAAACTTACTAAAAGAAAAGAGTTAGAATTATATGAAACTTTATAGAGACATTTCTAGCAATTCATTGTGGTTTTGACGTAAATGAATGCATTGATCAGTCAGTTATCAGGTCATGAATTTACACAATCAGCTGGAACCAGTAACTTTACCAGGCACAGTACAGAACTCTATTCTTTACAAGACCAGCCGTCAAAATTCATAACATATATACCTACTACTTTGACTCTAAACAAGACTATAAACAGGCCATCAGATTCTAAGAGTTCGTTTACCACTGAGAAATAAAAATACGCGGGTAATCCTGTACTCACCTTCTGCCTCCGCTGTGTCTTTCATCTCGATTTCTCTGTGCGGGGGAAAATATGAAACGGAGGCATTAAAAAAGCAGCAATAGGCAATGGGGAGATTGAAGCGGAAGATAGGGGGAAAAGGACTACATAATAAGGAAAAGGAAAAAGTGTAATAGGACACCTGGAAAATTGTGGGTACTTATTGACAAAACTAAATAAACTGGTGAGTAAATCCAAATAATAGAGATGAAAGCTGAACAATTGAAAAAAAAAAAAAAAACGAACCGAGAGAATAAGAAAAAGAAAAACGAATCACAAAGATATTTAACTTACTCCAATACAAAAAAATACATGAAAATACAAATGAATAAATAAACGAATAAATACATGAATAAATAAATAAACTATAGCGTGGCTCAACAAAAATGGCAGAGGCATCTAGCGAGGATGGACGAGGGGAGGCCATGGAGCCAAGAGACGACTGGTATGACCACCATGAAAAAACAGAGCCTAAGGAAGGAACACCGATAAAAGGATGGAAGGATGGATGCTGTACGAGGGACTTAGAGATACAACATGTTGGGCCCAGAAGATCTGATAAGAGACCAAACGTCCCAAGACAGATTGGAATGGAGGAAAAGGCTGGCTCGACTGACAGGATAGGAGATGGAGTAAGATGAGTATACAGATACCAGACAGCCAGACTGATAGATGGAAAGACAAATGAAGATATAGAGATACACTGGAGACTTGAAGAGAAATGACAGGAAAGTTAAGACATGAGAATATATGTATAGAATGAAGAAAGTTCTTTACCTGAAACACTCGTCTTGCAGGTTTGGCCTTGTTTGGTGAAGGGCTGGGAGAGGAAAAACCGATTCCAAACCACATACTAAAACTGATTCCAAACCACATACTGCCCCCTTTGTGCCGTGTTGTTTATCTTAGAGACAGTCGAGGCACATCACTTGTAGGTACTTTACATATCAGCAGGACATGTGACCATATAATAGCACTGGTCCAATTGATAACGATGAAACACACCATCAAAAGTAGAAGAGGAAAGGAAACTATATATATGTGTAACGTATTCTCAACAACAACAACAACACAGAAGAAAAAGAGAAACAAAGAGAAAGACATAAAATATAAAGGAAGACAGAAAGACATGTCTGAACATTGAGCTATCATAAGAACTATTTGTTAAAGGCCATAAAGATAGTTACTTGAGTTAATCACGATACTTTCACCATCAGTCACCCAGAGTCCTTGTCAAACTTATTAGATCCTGTTGAAAATATGAGACACGGAACATTTAATAATACAGAACCTTGGGAAAGTGCAAAGGATAGGTTGAGAGCGCGGCCATGAAGGAGGAAACAGGATGAGGAGAGCGGATGTAGACTGCTAGAGAAGGACGAGAAATTGCGAAGGTGATAAACAGAAGAAGAGCGGATGTAATGCGCGATCCGGAAATGAGACGGTCAGGAAAACAATGCGCTGGATCCGGGGAAGATTGCAAGATCCTGTACAGAGATGGTAAAAGGAAAGGAGTGATGGTGTTGGATAGAAGAAAGTAAAAAGATGATGTGAAATACTAACAGACATCAAGTTGTGAATCATAGGAAGTGTAATAGCATGGTGGATGACAGGAATAGATAGACTCAGTAAATCAGGTTCTTTTGGCACAGTAGACTAAGTTACAGATAGGAATGGCAAGCGTGTTGGTTTAGTAGAAGTAATTTTCTACCATGAATATAACCCCCTTTCCTTTTCTTCTTCTTCTTCCTCTTTTCTTATTATTATCCTCTGGTGATAATTCGCATTGTTAGTTTAGATTGGGAAAGTTTATCGCAGGAGTAGACTAAGTTATATATAAGAATGGTAAGTGTGTTAGTTTTGTATAAGTAAATTTCTACCACGAACATTCCCCCTCTCCCATAACCTTTTCTTTTCTTTTTCTTCTTATCTTCTGGTGATAGATCGCATTGTTACGTTAGATTAGGAAAGTTTATCGCAGCGTAAATAACTTCGCGTGAAACTTTCATGGAGGAATTTTCTTTGACATTTTTCTTTTACTTCATTTACTTATTCATTTATTTATTTTTATTTTTTACAGGGAGGGAAAGGATTACTAGAAACATTTATTGAGAACCTGGATTAAATTTACATTTCTTACCGACTAGCAAAAGTTCCAAGAATTTCACCAGCTACAAAGTCTCAGGTATTGATCAAAGTTTGGCATTTTCTATAGAGGGTTTCCTTTTTTTCAACTACATAAAAACACTACTTGGTCTTGTATCAATGAACGCTTCGTAGTGACAATACATGCATACTATTTTAAAAGGTCATAGGATTAGTTGCATTCTTATATTTTTTTTCTAGCTGAGGGTACGAAATCACTCCACCGTCAAAGGTAGTTCAGTAAGACAAGACGCTTAACCCCTTCAGTGCTAGGACGCATTTTTATTTTGAGTTTTGGATGTGATTAGACAATATCATTTACATTAGGAAGGTCTATGGAGATCAGAAGATTAATGACAAGAGTATTCACCATTTCAATCCCCACATAAGCTTTTGAAGATGTATAAAATCACCAAATAGCAAGCAGAATAAATATGAACACGTGTCGCGGTACTGAAGGGATTAAGCATAAGATTTTTCATGTTTAGACTAGAGTTGCACTTGACCTACGCTCACTGCCCACTCAGCTGCGTGACGGCAAAGGTCTCTTACTCGAATATGCAGTGCAAGAGGGGGAAAAAAGTGTCATGATGAGAATCACCACGATAGCAAACCATACCTAGGATAGTGACATCTGCTGGATCCTATTCAGGGCAGCTTAGTCAGCAGCAATATATAAACCAAATGTCGTAAACTATTATGATATGCAAAAAGATAAACTAAGGTAATATGTAAACAAATACATAGATAAATAATCAAACGGAAAAAAAAAATCACAAGATACATACATAATATTAGTCCAGTACGGCCTTAAATATTTAATGTAATAGTAACCGCCTGTAAATTCTACGGTTACGCACTGCCGCGTTCCACTTACTCCTCCCGAGAGAGACCATTATATTTGAGTTTCCTTATTTATAGGAGAAAAACAAGGAAATCTTTCAAGAAACTCCTAAGAAACTTAGTGTTATTCACAAAATAATTGAAAGAAGCGGTGCATGTTTCGTGTGCGCACATGTCCGTGTGTGTGTGTGTGTGTGTGTGTGTGTAATTCACCTCGGTCACCTTCTGGTCACCCAGCCAGTCTTTTCCATTACGGAGCGAGCTCAGAGCTCATAGACCGATCTTCGGGTAGGACTGAGACCACAACACACTCCACACACCGGGAAAGCGAGGCCACAACCCCTCGAGTTACATCCCGTACCTATTTACTGCTAGGTGAACAGGGGCCACACATTAAGTGGCTTGCCCATTTGCCTCGCCGCTTCCCGGGACTCGAACCCGGCCCTCTCGACTGTGAGTTGAGCGTGCTAACCACTACACTACGCGTGTATGTGTGTGTGTGTGTGTGTGCGTACAAGCTGAGTGGTGTAGCGAGACAGTGAAGCAGTGAGTACCGCGCCGTTCAATCAAGGATATTATATTTCATCACAAGCCATGTAGTGCTTTACATAATCTGTTTTCCATAGGTCTCAAGTGGGAGTTTTTCCTTGCTAAAGTTTTGTGTTATTCTGTTTACTTGTATATATCAATTCTTTATTGGACAGCAGCACCACCACCAGAAATAACAAGAGTAACAAGATTAGATAAATTTATGGATGGGATGATAGAAGGAATTAGGTAGTTTTGCTCTTTCAAGAACTGTCACATGTAAACCTGACAGCTTCTTGCAGCTTCCTTCATTTTCTTATGTTCTTATGTTTTAACAACAACAATAAGAACAACAGCAACAACAGCACTAAATAAATGTAGATGTAAATTAGTAACCAGAAAAAGTCTGGTACAAAACTGAATTCCTCTACAATCTTCACAGACACATCTCTTCTCTAATAGTAGCAACAAGTCAGTGGCCATGATTATCTATGAACTATACCAGCTTCCCAATACAACCACTGCACTGCGTTAAGTATGTCGGGACATTTTTACCGACTCCAACTCTGACTTCAGAACTACAAATTCCTTCCAACTCTACTCCAGCAGCATCAAATTCCTTCCAGCTCCCTAGGTCTGCTCACAAGACAACTTCTCTCTCTTAAACAGGATCCACATCTGCAGAATACATCCATCAACCTGCAGTTTTTTCCTATCTTTGTTCCCTCACATGCTAGTCACCTGTAATTCTCTCCTGCTTGACTCACAATCCTAACCCCTGTGCATTTCTAGTAACACCACTTACCACATATCATATTCAGTATGGAATCAGCCCTTCTGGGACAATGCTTCATCCCTGGGCTTTCTTTATTATTATCTCCTTGGCCTTCTCAATGTTAATCTTCAGCCAGCTCCTCCCAAAACCAGTTTTCTATCTGGTAAATGACTTGCTTCCTCTTTGCTCTCTGTTATCATCAAAACATCAGCAGACAATATCTCTCGCAATATTCTTCTCTCCTTCATTGCCCTCATCACCACCACAAACAATATAGAGATTCCTGATAAATCCCATCTAAAACACATCATCTACAAATACCACTTTTCACACAAACTCCTGTCTTTACTCTCTGTCAGTTTATTCATCACTATAGGAGAGAGAAAAAAAAAAAATCACCCAATACTCATGAAACACAAAAAAACAAAGGCCAGGGCATAATAAGAAATTTGCCATATAGGGAGGCAGATGAGCTTAACTAAGTATGTACTCATCAGTATACAGGGCCGAGGTGCTACTTCGCACTTAATTGGAATCTTGGGTGGAATGTTAAATTTGAATAGAAGCTGAGTAGAGATATGATGAGTCTATTCTGTGTGGTAGCTGTGGTGTAATTCTGATCACTCCTTGTGTGTAACTAATTATGCTACACTCAGAGAGGGCTCGTACAGGCTTGAGTCTGGGAGTTCAGAACTGTTCAGACCTGAATCCTTGTTGTTTCAACAACTCATTTAGTGATTGTTTAACTCATATTGGCAATTATGCTCATCATTATTAAATCATAACCCATGTAGGAATATATTCCATATGATATATATATATATATATATATATATATATATATATATATATATATATATATATATATATATATATATATATATATACAGGCAACCCCCGCTTAACAAAAGTTCACACAATGAAATTTCGCTACATCGGTTTAATTTTACCACCATCTGCTTGTTTAACGAACACCAAACTCGCTTTAACGAAATTTTATCCAGGTAATTTTTTCCAAGTTTGAAAGCCCCGCCGTATCACACAAGCCAACAGGCTTTTGAATACACCAGCGCCTCTCGTGGACAACACGCCCACCACTCACTCCCCCTGTTCAAAACAATAACAGTGTCAGCAGCAGCTTGTCTTCCCTTGCTCAACTTACCACCAAAACGCCCTGCAATGTCGCCTAGCGTTGCTAAGAAGACCAGGAAGTCTCTTACTCTTGAAGTGAAGCTGGATATTATTCACAGACACGAGAGGCGAGAAAACTAATAGCATTGCTCGCCACCATCTTGACTCCATCTACTGTCACTACTATTTTCAAGTTAGCAGACTCTATTAAGAAGGATGGTGAGACTGTATCTTTCTTGCAAGCTAAAAGAACCACCTGAACTCGTGACTCTACAATGGATAAAATGGAAAGCCTTGTGGAAATGTGGTACACAAGTTTTGTATGTGATACAATGATGTACCCTTTGTTTACATTCCACAGGTTGCCGGTTAGTGTCTTTCCCGTTTCACTCTCCCTCCCTTCATAAATTTAAGATCATCAACATTATAAAGTTACGAACATACATACATTAGTGTACATTATAATGACTTAAATTAAACTGCCTAAATGTTTAACTTCATAATTTTTACTTTCATTAAACCTTTCACTGTACTGTGATGCACTCTCACTTTGTTTACTCTCAATGGAAGTTCAAGTCAGGGGTTAAACTTGTTATAATCGGTTCGCTTAACGAAGTTTTCATTAGGAATGTAACCCCTTCTTTAAGCGGGGTTTGCCTGTATATATATATATATATATATATATATATATATATATATATATATATATATATATATATTGGAGACTCAATACTAGAACCAAATTAGTTACAAATGGCTGTTCGAGTATCAAAAAGTTCAATCATTGATTCCTATAAATCAGGTAATTCATTCTAATCTAAGCAAAACCTCAAGTTTATGAAGATATGAAGGTTGGTGATGGATAATATAGAAGAGGAGGAGAGATGGGTGGGGAGGAGGGAAGTCATCGGAGGACAAGTCACCACCCATGAAAACGTCCAGTAACTTTTCTCCTGGTGTGATTTCTGTGAACCCACTAGTGAAGGGCTGTGGTTCACTAACACTTGCACTCTCACTAGATTCCTTATTTTAACCACTAATAAACCTCTTTGGTTTCATTATAAGCTTCTAAATAAAAAAAAATACAGGCAGAAGGCAGAAAAATGTTTTTCTCATGACTATTGGACGATGGATTTGGTTTATCACACTGATATTTTGCTATGGTATTACCGGTTTTACTGGTATTAGAACGGAACAATGGCAGCAGCAAGAAAGGAGAGGCCAGTGCTTTATTTACAATCATGTGTGTGGCTGTTTGATTACCAGATATTTTCACCACTAATAAGCCTTTAGTGCTATTGTACGTTTCTAAATAAAAAAAAAAATCTACAAACAGAAAGCAGATGAATGTTATGCTAACTGCAGCAGCACAGCTGGCAGAGGGTGGGAGAAAGAGGGAAGAGGCCAAGAAGCCTTTGTTTACAACCATGTGTGTGGACGTTTGACTACCAGGTATTTTTTTAGTTAAATTGGGCTTTTGCATTCAAGTATTGAAAAGTTTGACTATTAATACATTCGAGTATTGAGTCATAACTGTATAAATATATATATATATATATATATATATATATATATATATATATATATATATATATATATATATATATATATATATAGTTATGTTTCATACACACACTGTAGCATATGTAGGCTTGATGGCTTCCTGCAGCTTCCCTTATTTTTTTAATATTCTTATACTACCTAAATCTTGAATCTTTCAGTCATTCCCACAGCATATCTCACTGCTGCTACACTATGATTATACAAATTCTTTGCCACTCTTACACATTTCTCTACACCTCTTGACTTCTTCATATAATGTTACATTTCTTCTTATAGCACTCTGTAAAAACCCTCTAGAAACCCATCTAGAAACTCAGATGTATGTAGTATACGCTTGATTTGATCACATTACAACTAATAACCTCTTTCCCATATAATATTTCCATACTTCTGGTAGCTTATGTTTTCATGATGTAGCATTTCCTTAACATCAAATGATCAGGCTTGTTACGGTGTGCCTCTGTGGTGCAGTGGCTAGTGTGCCTGGCTACAAGCCTGTGAGCCTCAGCTTGAATCTGGGATGGGGCAGTTGGTGCACAGCTCACACAGTTGTTCTTCCTTCCTTTGGGTTAGTGGATAAATGGGTACCTGGGGAGATCTGGGAGAGGTAAGCTGTGGAAACATGGATGTTACTCTAGCACTGGCTCTATGTTCCTGGATGAGGGACATGTGGTGTCCCCTGCTATAGTGAGGTAAACGACACACAGACAATGGAGAAAACAGTGTTTGAAAGTCCTGCTCCTTACTCAGCCACACTTGCACTTACCTCACTACAGTACTGTGCTGTAATGAGGTAGAGGATCATACTTGGCGCTTGCCTCAAAGCATTTGCATTTCTATTGGCCGGGAGGTGATGACTCACCATGAAACGCAGTGATTGGCCATAGTTCTCCTCTCAGGTGCTTGCCTCACTGTAGCACAGATGGATAGATATATTGCTGTGCAGTATGGGAGTGAAAAATGAGTTTTTATATTATATTCCACTTTTGTGAAGTTATGTTTTGGACTTTGAGAATATATCAGGTACCTCATGAAAGAGATTACCCTATCTGATGTATGTCACAACTCAATTTCAACCTGGGTGTTGCTTACATCATTATGGCAGAGGGCACCACATATTATCTACCACAGGCTCAAAGGCCAATGAGATAGAGATGAGCACAAGAGCCACATGCAATAGCATATGCTCCCTACTTTACCTCTTACCTGGTATATACTTATATGTACACCAATAATTACCAAAGAAGTAGTGAAAATAAGACTTTATGATGAAAGGAAGTTAAGGAAATTTAAATAAGTATGTTGAAATCCTTTGTTATTTCTTCCCATGTAACATATCAAGACCAACTTGTAAGGAACAGTTATTTATTTATCTATTTTATTTATTTATTTATTTATTTATTTTTTTTTTTTTGTGAAAAATCAAACACTGCATCAATTTACATGAAACTTTACTGTATAGTAGCTATGGTAATTACTTACGTGTGTAAAATTTTCAGGATGATATATGAAAAGAGAAGAAATGAAAATTATTTTCCTGGATTTCAGTATTTCTTACCAAACTTTAATTGATTACTGCTCATACATTCTAAACAGATGAAAAAACAAAAATTATTTCTGATAATGTTAATTATTCATAAATAATCCTTGCCAGCAATATTTCTAAAATATGGCATTGTTATCACAAAAAAATTTAAAACCCTGATATCTTTGACACCCCTACAAATATGCAAATATAATTTTTGTTCAGTAAACTCACAGTTATAGACTTAAAGTATGCAAATATCAGTTAAATATCAGTTAAAAATATACATGGATTTGACTGAATCTAAATTTTTCTGGCAAAATTCATAGAAAATTAAATGGCAAGTATAATAAAACAAAAATTAAGTAAATATAAGGAAAACTATAGGTAGAATATCACTTTAAAGATCGATAACTTACAGTTGAGAAAAGAGTTTTAGGAGCCACCAAATGAATGGTGCTATAGGTTGTCTCTCAGTTTTTTGTTTGTCATCTTCCTTTCATGAGGCATATCCATTTTCTTATCCTTGCTTGTCAGGTAGTTCTTTGCTACAGCCATCCACTCTATGCCCAACTTCTCACCCAGATGACAGAAGACTGGCCACATAACCGACATTGCATGTTGACCCAGCCATTGCAGTGGCAATGTCCATCATCCTCTTGGAAGCATTTCGATGCTTTGTACAAATGCTCCAGATTCATGAGTGTGGGTGCTCATTTCTGTTCAGACACCTAGTCATCATATTATCAGTGGTAAGGCACTCCAGCTTCTTAACTTTACATTTGTCACCATAGGGACCTTTATTACTATGCATAACACAAACTAAGAGGTAAGCTGAACTATCCCTGTCAGACATGAATGTTTCATATCGAATATTATAATCAAGTGATTTTCTCCACATCTTCACTGCAGCAGCTGCCTCCATGCCACCAGGGGAGCTCATAATTTGCATCACACTCTAAGTTATGATTGTTTATCAACATACGTATTGTCTCACTCATATTTTTACTCTTCAAGGCCTTTTGCCTGGTTATACATTTAGTATATACATAACTTGGAGCACACTTTGTAGTCAAGTATAAGTCCACTGACCAGCTCAATAACAGCACCAATTCCAAAGATTGATTTATATCCTCTCTTCTGTCATCCCACATTCACTACACTGTCACCATCCCTTTATATGAATTGTTTACAAGTATAACCTCTCTGCACTTATTTTGATTACTTTTAGGAAGTTGAACAGCTGTCTCTGTTATGTATTTAGCATATATAATGCACATGAGGGCAGTGAAACTATTCGGGCTCAAGAACAAAACCAGTCTGGTCGCCCCGTCATAACCAGCACCAACCATCATTGTATAAACAAGCAACAGATTGGATGGAAATCTTTCTTGTGAATCTGTGCTTTGCTCATAGTATTTATTATGATCTCACCACATTCACACTTCACTGGTACAACGAGTCAACTTGGTGGCAAGAATATTTTGCGGTCACTTTACTGGAAGCACAGCTGGGCTGTTTCTCAATATCTCGTGAATGTCTTCTCCATTTATCAAGTATCACTTTTTTGTAATAGCTTCTTCTTTCTCCTCTTCTTCAAAAAAAGCTGATTTTCACTTCTGGGAACTTGTTTTTGCATGGGGTGAGGTGGCCACATGGATGGGAGAAGAGGCAGTTGCCATGTAGGGGTGAGGTAGTGAGTTTCTTTAGTTTTTCTCTCTGCAGCATGCAGAGCTTTTGCCCCTTTCAGACCAAGTTCAGAGTGTACAGTAATGCACTTCTTGGGCCTCAGCATTGTTACAATCAGTGAAATATGACAATAAGATGGATAAACAAGGTCAAGAATACATGTGCCTTTCCTCCTCCCTTACGGCCCTAAAGCACACTGGCGAGATATCAATTGCTTCCCCAACTCCCTCACAGCAGAATAGTTGCCAGATGTTGACAATTATCATTCAACAATATCCTGGAGATTATCAAAGATCAAATGCTGCAATGCTTGTCGACGAACCAACTGAAGGTTCCATGACAGTTCAGGTTCAAGAGAAGCTAGTTCAATATGGTCGTGCACCTCTCCCATTCACACCTTCCTGGCACAAAGCTCTAGACTTGGCACTTCAGGTGTCCTCGAGAAAGCTGCCTGGCAGATGTCACAATTGTGAAGGATGAGGCAACTCAAGTCAAACTCAGGAGAGCTTTCCATTTAAGGATTCAGTCCTGGCATCCATTCTGTGGAACATACATTGTTTTACTGACCAGTGCATATGACTGCACTTCACCTACTCCATAAAGAGGCATCCACCAGTATTGAGGTCACTAACATTTCTATGTAAAATGAAGTTGCTGGTGAAAATCTGTAGCATAGTTATAGCCAGATTTGAAGACAACATAAGACAGCTACAAGGAAGATGAGAGATTGAGAGACTACAGTTACCATTAAAGACCACATCCAAATCCTTGAGAGACTGACTTTCAGTAAATTTTGAAAAGTTTGGAAAACAAAATGCTCTCAGCCTCCTAACAGGTGACACAGCAGCAATATGTGATGCATTTCATGGGTGCAGCTAGCCTTATGACATAGTACAAGGCAAATACAGTTTAGCATAAAACATGACTCACCTCACCTACACAGGAGAGCCAAGAATCTTGTTAACTACATAAAGCAGCATAAACAAAGAAAAGCAGCATTATCATTACTATTATTATTGCAGGCAACACCAAGAGAAATAGGTGTATAGAGCATTAGAGCTCAAGAGCAGCACAGGCAGAGGAAGCAAAAGCAGCAGTAACTGCAACAGCAGCAATAGAAATATAAGAAGCAGCAGCAATAACAACATAAAGTCTAGGTTGTAGCAGTAGTAGCAGTAGCACAAGAGCAGAGGAAGCAGCTGTAGTACAGCAAAAGCAGCAGCATCACAAGTAGTGTAAGCAGCCACAGTATTAGTAGGGACAAAATATGCAGCAGAGGTAAGGGCAAGAGAATCAGCAACAACAGGAACAGAAGCAGCACCACCAGGAGTTGAAAAAGAAAGCAGTAAGGACAAACTAAGCAGCCAAGGCAAGAGAGGCAACAGTAAATAACAGTAAGAATACAAGAAAAGTAACATACGAATACTAGCACAAGCAGCATCAGCAGTAATGTGTGATCTGAGACTGGCCAGGCTGCCTGGAGCACCAAAGGAGAGTGGCCTCTCTCAATGCAACATAAATTTCATGTCATTAGGGAGCTTTAATGCTGAGTCAATAGGGAGCCTTAAAAGATTAGATAAGATTTATGAATGAGGAGGATAGGCAGAAATGTTACATGTATAAACCTAATGGTTTTTAGCAGCTTCCCTATCTTCTTATATTTTGCTTATATGCATGTAATATTAGATACAACACAGTCTTCAGGATGCTTCTGAAGGAAGGCTGAACATCATACCATTACAGTGCTGACTTACAACCTCCTCCTACAGTCTTCACTCAGACAAGCAGGCTTTCAAATTCACAGCCACAACAAGACTGTGGAAGGCATGTGACCTATATGGACATGTGATGAATTACTGTGCAGCTGATAAAGAGGTGTTCCCACTAACCCAGGCCATGATTCTGTGACTTCTATATTACTTATGTATGTAATAGTGTAAATATATTTCATAGTAATATCTAAATACCTAAATATATGCATTTCAGAAATTAATGAGATGGACAATCTCAAAGTAAAATTCTGCATCTTGACTATTTTCCTAATCTTGTAATACACTGTCACAATGAAATACATTCAGGCACTCTCAAATAAAAAGAGAGAGACAAAAAAGTTTGAACAGCAAAAGCCACACAATACAAAATATAAACAAATCAGAATTAAAGAAGTCTGGAAAAGATAGCATAAGCAAAAAATAACAAACAAATCACTAGCAAATATGAAAGTTATAAATTTCTAAACAAATGGGTTAAAATAATAAATAAAAGGCATGAGATAGCAATGCAGAGGACTTCAATAGGCAAGAGTATAGTGGTAGTGATGAAGTGAAGAGCATTAAAACAATGAACACTAAAACACACACACAATGAACAAAACATCAAAACCAAGCAAAGACAACAGAAGAGATGAGAATGACTCTATATAAATTTATTGTAAATTTCAGTGAAAAGAACGGAGAGAGGAAAAAAAAAAAATAAATAAATAAATAAATAAATAAATACACACACACACACACACACACACACACACACACACACACACACACACACACACACACACATATATATATATATATATATATATATATATATATATATATATATATATATATATATATATATATATATATATATATATATCCACAATATTATTTAAAAATGTAAAAAACATTCCAGTTACCTAGTTCACAAGAATAAAAGCCAAAACTAATTTCATCATTAATGTGAAACAGATTTTGTGTGAGAGTGGATTTATGTGAAATGGGCATCCAAAGCATTAAAGAAGACTATGTATTTCTTGCAGTACACAAGATCATTTTACCTGAGTATTAAAATAGTAAAATGATTGCTATGCTCAGTTCAATTGACCTGAAACAGTAAGCAGGATTGAAGAACAATCTCCAGGAACTGACAACACCCATGCATGAACCAAGCAATCAACAAACATGCAGAATGTACATTAAAACATAATGCATGGCTGCTGAAACTCATGCCCTATATATTTCTGCCCGTAATCATGCCAAATCTATTCTCCAACTTACTAAAAACTCTTTCATCAATAGAAAATGTCAAAGTCTTTCCAATTCTAACTCCTCTCGAGATTTCTGGCATCTAGCCAATAATATCTCTAACAACTTTACTTCTTCGTCTTTCCCTCCTTTACTTCATCCAGATGGCTCTACAGCTGTCTCTTCTTTTCTAAAGCTGAACTCTTCGCTCAAACCTTTGCTACCAACTCAACTTTGGATGATTCTGGGCATATTCCTCCTACTCCTCCACCCTCTGACTACTTCATCCCTAAAATTAAAATTCTTTATAAAGACGTTTTCCTGGCCCTCTCTGGCCTTGATTCTCGGAAGGCTTACGGTCCGGATGGAGTCCCTCCTGTTGTTCTCAAAACTGTGCTTCCGAACTCGCTCACTGCCTGGTCAAACTCTTTCATCTGTGTCTCTACTTCTATTTATCCTTCTTGCTGGAAGTTTGCTCACATTCAACCTGTCCCTAAAAAGGTGACCACTCCAATCCTTCTAACTACCGCCCTATAGCTTTGATTTCCTGCCTTTCTAAAGCCTTTGAGTCTATCCTTAATAGGAAGATAATGAGGCATCTATCAGCTCACAACCTTCTCTCTGATTGCCAGTATGGTTTCCGTAAAGGCAGATCTACTGGTGATCTTCTTACTTTCCTAACTGAATCTTGGTCATCCTCTTTAGGGACTTCGGTGAAACCTTTGCTGTCGGCCTTGACATATCGAAAGCCTTCGATAGAGTCTGGCACAAATCTTTAATTTCTAAACTACCCTCCTACGGATTCTATCCTTCTCTCTGTACCTTCATCTCCAGTTTCCTTTCCGATCGTTCTATTGCTGCTGTAGTAGACGGTCACTGTTCTTCCCTAAAACTATCAACAGTGGTGTTCCACAGGGTTCTGTCCTATCACCCACTCTCTTTCTATTATTCATCAATGATCTCCTAAATCTGACTCAATGCCCTATCCACTCCTATGCTGATGATACCACCTGCATTATTCAACAGCGTTCAACAGACGCCCAACCCAACAACAATTAAATGACTCAAGGCGAGATGCTATAGGACGCCTAACTTCTGATCTTTCACTTGTTTCTGATTGGGGCAGAGAAAACCTGGTTTTGTTCAATGCCTCAAAACTCAATTTCTACAACTATCTACTCGACATAACCTTCCAGACAACTATCCTCTCTTCTTCAATAACACTCAACTTCCCTCTCCTCTACATTAAACACACTCGGTCTATCCTTCACTAAAAATCTAAACTGGAAATTTCACATCTCTACTCTTGCTAAATCAGCTTCCAAGAAGTTAGGTGTCCTATGGCGTCTTCGTCCATTTTTCTCTCCTCCCAGCTGCTTGCTCTGTACAAGGGCCTTATCCGCCCGTGTATGGAGTATGGCTCTCATGTCTGGGGATCCACACACAGCTTTACTAAACAAGGTGGAATCTAAAGCTTTTCGTCTTATCAACTCTTCTCCTCTAACTGACTGTCTTGATTCTTTAAGTCACCGCCGCAATGTTGCATCTTTATCTGTCTTCTACCGCTGTTTTCATGCTGTCTGCTCTTCTGAACTTGCTAACTGCATGCCTTCCCCTCCTGCGGCCTCGCTGCACAAGACTCTCTACTTCTTCTCATCCCTATTCTGTCCATCTTCCTAATGCAAGAGTTAACCAGTATCTTCACTCCTTCATTCCCTACACTGGTAAACTCTGGAACTCTCTACCTGTGTCTGTATTTCCACCTGCCTATGACTTAAACTCTTTCAAAAGAGGAGTGTCAAGACACCTCTTACGTTAACTGGACCCTCCTTTTAGATTTTTTGTTTTTTCTCTTTCTACTTTCCTCTTAACAGGGCCTGGCAACCAGCGGGATTTTTTTTTTCCAACACTTTGTTTTCCCTTGGCCAGTGCCCTTGTAATGTAAAAAAAAAAAAAAAAAAAAACACAGATTAAGAAAGTGCCTCTGAATCAGTAAGAACCTTAGCAATTATAAAAACATTCATTTGGTGATAAAATGCCAGGCTATAGCACTCCTTCATAAAATTCCTCTATCTTTTATCTATGAAAGACCACAACAAAACCTGATGAAGGATAATGTGAATAAGGTGACATTTTCTAGCAAAAGAGAAATCTGGTCCCACTGAACTCACCCATGGAACTCCTCAGGCAATGTATAATGAAAGTTCTTGTGTGGTTTTATGATGAATATAAATACATGAATAACTAAGAAACAGAAGCATGCAACTAAATTGTACCTTACATAGAGTTTCTCATTAAATCTTGTGCAATAGTATCTATATTCACCTTTGCTTTATTGTCCTTGCTGATGCAGATATCTTGCACGACTTGGCCTGGATGCATTTTTGTCCTGCTCTTCACTTTCTTGCTTGTGTGTGGCTCAGCAGAGGGACAAAGCTGCTCTATTATGCACTGCCTAGCACCATGGAGCTGTACGAGTAGGGAAAAAAGTAACAACATTGCAATGCTCATATTTGGAGGGTTTCATGTAATGGCAAGATAAATTGGCCATGAGAGGCTTTTGCTGGAGATCAAACTTCTGTTAGGAGAGTCAAAGAAATAAGTCTTTTTCCTTTAGCTAAAATGGTTACCAAAGCTTATGTGAACTCTTAGTCTTGGCTTTCTTATCATTAAAAGGCAAATTTTCATCAATGATAATATAATTGACTTAAAAATCATTTACAATAGAAATAATACATACTGTAAAAATTTGTATTAATTTTTAGTCTTGACCTATCAACTAATAGTTCTATGCATTATGTTTCATTTCTTAATCTACGCAATGATTGCCTCTCCTCCCTCCTTAACAAATTTTTAAGGTGTAACAAGGACTGAGGTTTAAGGAGTGATTTTATCTAACTAAATAATTTATGCTTTACATAATTAATTACTTAAATTTTATTTATTACTTTCTGTGGGTAAGAAAGATCTAACTTTCCATGTTTACTCATCTATAAGAAAAATAAAGTAAAGATATATAGCTATAGGAAGAGAGAGGACAAACTTATGAATGTGATTATTCTGATAAAATGAAGGACAAAATCAATAAAATCACTACCAAACTCATTAAAAGACTGAAGTAATTTAGGCTAAGATATTGCACTGGTGAGTTCTGTATTTCAGCAACAGTCTGGATGTAGCACCAACTTCCACATGTCCTCCATCACCAACATAATGCTGAGGTCCACTGCATATATGTGTGGACACTTCAAATTATTATGTTTCTTAAAATATATCTTCTGGCTTATGAGAAATCCTGAGTCACCTGTAGCATCAAGAATAAAGCAGTTATCAACCTGGGATTCGCAAACCACCAAGGGTTCACAAGAAGATCTGCAGGGATATTGAGATGGCTGATCTTATAATATCCTTTGCAGTACCATTGCATATGAGTTAGGCAGACATGATAAACAGGTGGGCCAGGCAGCACATTAGGTCAGCAAGAGAGGTGGTCACGCCAGCTGGCCCATCACCTCACATCCTGCTACACTTATGCGACAATAAGACAGAAATAACAAAGAAAATATGTAAAAATAATAGCTAATAAGGGCAAAAGTGACTAGGGAGTGTGGCTGATGACAATCCCTCAGGTAAAGACAGTATAATAAGAAAAATATGTAAAAACAATGGCTAATAAATAGGTGGGAGAGTGACTGTGGAGTATGGCTGGTAATAAGGGGAAGAGTGACTAGGGAGTGTGGCTGATAACACCACAGGTAAAGACAGAAATAATAAGAGAAATATGTAAAAACAATGAATAATAAATATGTAGGAGAGTGACTGTGGAGTATGGCTGGTAACAATCTCCATGGTAATTAATTTCTTCCCTGTGTGGTTGAGCTAACACGGTGACTAACTTAACCTAACAAACTTAATCTTATCTAATACACAATTTAAAGGCTGAAAGCATAATGTGTACATGGAAGCAAATGATATACACTCAAATTCTCAAATCCAAAAAACCCGTAATTTAACACTTCTCACCAAATCTCAAAAAAACTCATTCATTGTATATACTACCATATGGTAAATTTGCAGTTTCAATCAATATACCCTATCTTTTATATATATATATATATATATATATATATATATATATATATATATATATATATATTTTTTTTTTTTTTTTTTTTTTTTTTTTTTTCCATTATGTCTAACAAGCTTGGGGGCCTCCTGGGAAAGCGGGGTTTTAGGGTGGGGAAACCAAAGCTAACCTAACTTAAATTCTGTCCTGAAGTTATTATTCATTTCCGATACGGTAAAAGAGGGTTAGAAATGCGACGGGTCTGTATGGGTTCAAATTGATCAGAAGAACAAGATCTTTAAGATGAGAAGGGTCACGAAAGCCAACTTGCTGTTCATACTAAAGTAAAATAATACCTTTGAAATGCTCGTAAAAGTGTGAACTAGGCCGTGAGAATGTGTGGTGTATTGGTTGAAACTACTATAATACCTATCATACTTACGTTGTGTTCGCTAGACAAAGTGACACACAGGTAAAGGCAGACAGCTCCACATCACCACACGGTCAACACCAGCCAATCCGTGTAGTGTGTTAGTGGCGGGGCAGTAGTACAATATGAAGCTGATGTAAACACCTTATTCACACTCCTCTTTCGCAAATTCGCAGTGAGACGTGGGTCTGGGTCTGGGTCTGGGTGCTTCTGGGGATCTTGAGATCAGTGTGGTATATCTGGCAGTAGATTAAAAGTTATAATTTATCTTGCTCATTGGATGAATAAATAGATAAAAGGTGAATTAAGTGTACATGGGATCTGCTTATAATTGAAAAAAAAAAAAACTACCCAGGATAATAGAAAAAGTGTCCAGAATTCATGTCCTTCACTGTTCACTGCCATGCAGCACCTGTCAACACTTGTTTTTTCCCGGACCTGCATCATCCGTCAGCGTCGCCCACTGACTGTGACACTTAATAAGGTGGGCTCACACGTGCCAATTTGCAACTGATATTTTACGTAAGTAGAGTTTTCCAACTCATTCCATCTAGTCGGAAAGTGTCATGCAGACGTAGCGCCTGGAAAGTGTCGACTTGGCGGGAAGTGGATGTAATAAACAGCTACCCGCGAAGATGTCTTCCTCCAGTGACGATGCTGAAGCTGTGGTTGCTCTTCTTTTGGCGTACAGGAAGAGTCAACAGAGAAGAAAATGCCTGTGAATACGTCCCTGGCTAAATAGAAAGAAAGAAAGGAGTGTCTACCACACTTTAAGATAGCCTACATTTGTCATAAGAAAAGTGTTATTCTTAAGAAGATTATGCACAATTATGATCAAATTAAATCTTGACAAGTCTTCAATCCTCATCTCCAACAACACCCTGCATTAAGGGAAACTGTTCTTGTAGAGTTGTAGCTATTTCGTGGAACGACGATTTGCGCAAGCTTTTTGTACTGCATAATTAATTTCTGGGGTCCCAGATGTGTTCTATTTCCCTCACTAACGCTAACATCTCTATATCCAGCTGGGAGACCCCATTTTCAAAGCTTGCTCGTGTACGTCACGGCGGAAATAAAGTCGCAAATCAACTAGCAAGACAAACATGTTGGTCCTGTTTTGCGACTGCTTCCTGCAGTCGCTAGGGACGGATCGTGAGTCGGAAACTCTACGTACGTAAAATTTGCATGTGTGAACCCGCCTTAAAGCGAGCACTACTCGTTAATGTCTACAAGTGTCATTGTTGGCATGTTTTCTCTTTAGTTCCTTCTCAATTTATTTTCTGTACACTTTCATAATTAATTCTTATGACTTTTCTTTCTTCTATTCTAGGTTTTCTTACCTCCCACAAAAAAAAAAAAAAAAAAAAAATAGGAATCCAGTTGGTTAATATTTACTACCGGTCAGCAGCGCATGACACGACTGCATGTCGGGGTGGTATACTGTACTTCACGTATATAAAAAATTCTCACGAGTTCGGCTATTATTGACTCATATTCCTACTTTTGAAGCTCAACACATCCCGCCAGAAAGGTTAGATTAGCTTAGGTTCGTTTTGCGGTTAGATTAGCTTAGACTACGTTTGTTTTGGAGTTTTCAAAAATATGAATTTTTTCTACCGAAAAAGTGGTTTGTGCCCTTAAGATGGTTTATTGGCAAGACCAGTCAAGTGCAGCGTGGCGGGTGAAGTGATCGTTTCTATTAACATACAAAACTATTCCGTATCTTACTTGTGTTTCTATAGGTTAATGCAATTACGATAATTATTGTTGACTTGTATAAATGTCATGATTTATGGCCACACTACGAGTTGTGAAGCGCGGCATTACCGGGATGACGACCCTGCGCTTTGCACCTCTGGCTTGCTGGACAGGTATAGGGGACATAAACAAAGTAGTCAGAAGAGAACAAGAAATAGTGGCATCAAGTTTGAGAAATTTAGGATTAAGAAAAAAATGGGAAGGACTGGTTCTCTGATAGAATGGTTGATGAATAGAACGGACTTGTTAGTGGTATAAAAGAATAGACAAACATATGGATGGGAAAGATAGGTGATATGATTAGATATGTTAATGTAGGGAGTGCCACATATAGGCCTGATGGCCTCTTGCAGCTTAACCTATTTTCTTATGTTTTCATGGCTATTAGCCAATGACATTTAAGCTGTCAAAGGAAGAGTGCGCATGGATTTCGCCACGGCTAAGAGGTACTTTTAACTTTAAGATTCAGTACATTGTGAGCGCAGCTTGCACAAAATTATGAGTATGATGTATGTGGGAAGAAATTTGCCTTCAAATCTTCCTTCACGTGCGTACACACTGACACATAGTAATATTAGGAATTATGAGTGTGACAAAAGATTTGGTACCATTTCTCATCTCAAGAACCACGCCTTCAGACACACTCAGTCACACTGTCTAATAGGGTGAGGAAGTTCGAGTGTAATGATTGTGACAAGTGTTTCAAGACCGAGGGTGAGATTACCAAGCAGGTGAGGGTCCACTTTTGAGGTGTCATGTGGACGAGTGGAGCTACACCTGTGATGGTAGTGCTGCTACTGATGCTGTGAGGATGTAGTGGCCACAAGCCACGGCAGTTGTCTTGTGTGGTTGTGAGGGAGTAATGGCCACAGCAGTTCTTTTGTTGAGAGCGCAAATGTAACTTTCAATAAATGTGTGTGCAACATGATGCCAAGTTCTTTTCCTTATTGGAGGTGGTCTTTCAGTTGGTTGTGTTTGGTGTTTGCTCTACCGAGTAAGTGATGCAGCTGCAAGCATCGCCCTCCAGCCCTCCACTGTCCACATGCTTCGCTGGATCGAGCAGTTGTAATTCACTTCGGTCGTCTGCTGGTCACCCAGCCAGTCTTCCCCATTACGGAGCGAGCTCAGAGCTCATGGACCGATCTTCGGGTAGGACTGAAACCACATCAACACACAACACACACCGGGAAAGTAAGGCCACAACCCCTCGAGTTACATCCCGTACCTATTTACTGCTAGGTGAACAGCCACACATTAAGAGGCTTGCCTATTTGTGCCCGTGACCCCGTGTCTTGGCCACTTTGCTGGCCTGTCTGTGCTCTCTCCTACTGGTGTGAACATGGTACGCTACTGGGTGTGCCTGACCTTTTATGCACACACCGAGGTACTGATGCAGGAATCAGCAGGACTCATCGGCAAGCACGAATATCTCGCGTGACGATGTAACGAAGGCGTGTTGGCTCTTTTTGATATGAACCACGGTACTCAGTGTCGGATTGCGCGCTTTCAGAATTTCAGGGAGGGAGGATGGGCGGGAAAACATTTCTCTTATCATAAAATTTAATTTCCTATATAATACGGCTTGATAGTCCACCTCATCTCAGCTCAGGCAGTTCAGCATAGCTTGATAAACACTGGAGGACTTTTTCTTTTTCTCCCTTTTAAGGTTTGAATTGAGAAATCAACGTAAGATATGAGTTGCTATTGTTGTTTTGAGGAGTTCTTGAGTCCACAACACTGTTCCAGTGGGGTGATATGTAAATAGAAAAGTTGAATCCTGTTCTGTCTTTGAAAATCATCCTGGTGGAAAACAATATTATATATTTTTTCGTTTTTCCTCTTTCCTTTCCTTTTTTTTTCCAACTAATATAAAGGTACGGCAGATGGTGACATAACTTTACATCAAGCTTGCTTCGCCAACCACAGACCCGTATGTAAACAAACGTTGGTCGAGGCTCGGAGGTGACGCAACCATGGCCTCTCTCGTGCCCTTGATGAGGCTGGTGCCCCTACGCGCCCCTCGAGCCACCCTCAGGCCTTGTTACAGGTAAGAGAGTGTGTCCAGGCGGTTCATGAATGACTGCACAGGAAGTATGAAGAGAGTGGTGGGGTTTGACTTACTCATCCCGCCTTACGTAACAGAGTATTGTTTGCTGAGATTAAGACGGTATGGTTTGTCTGAGTTGCAGTAGCTTTCTTATTTATTTTATTTTATTTTTGCTTCTAATTATTTAATAAGTGTTCTTTCAGCTTTCTCTCTCTCTCTCTCTCTCTCTCTCTCTCTCTCTCTCTCTCTCTCATATGAATTTGATGGGTGAAGAGGAGGAGACGCTTGTGAAGGCTAAATCCATGGCAGTTTGGTGAATAGTTTGTCCATGACACAAGTCTGTACAAGTGTTATGGCAACTTTACATAACATGAGCTCACCTAATGCATATTAGAATCCCAACCCACCACAATTACATTCATTCGTTGCCTGTATCTTTTTGTTTGGTGTTTAATCACTACAAATTGTAAAGTATATTAGACAGTTTATAGGATCATCTACCAACAATTTTCTGATGTGGCTTATGTTTGTTTCTTTGGTGAGACATGTAAATTCAAATTCAAGTTCAAAAGATTTGTGAATAGAAAAAACATCAAAGGGGGCAGTCAGCATACTGAGATGCCCACCCAGCTGACCTTGAAAGGCCTTACACAATTGTTAACATAGAAAATTATAACTAAATATGCATATATGTCCACTATATATTTACTGTAGATTGATTGATATTTTGCATCATTTCCATCACAAATGGATAATTTTCAAGTTATGACTCTAACTTATGCTTATCTCTCATCTCCAACTATCTTAGGGGAACTGTAAGAAATGGAAATAGATGGAATGAGTGAGTGAGAAGAGAATGGGAGATTTAGAGTATGCTAGAAGGATAAATGGATACCTTTTTCTTTTGGCCATCCCCATGGAGAATGTGTAACATAGATTATTTTCACATATTGTAAAAAAGAATAATCAAATTCAAAATGACATCGACCTTCACTGGTAATATTTCTATATGATGGGTTATTATTTATATATGTAAAAATGTTGAAGTGGGAACTGCCTCCAGCTCTTAACATAAGATATGGCCATCTATAATGAATGGTGTGCTCTAACAAGAATCATTTGCACATACCAGACTCCATCGCCAGCTGGCCCTTGCGAGTTACAGATACAAGAGCACAAAAGCCTCTGAGGAAGAGATAGATCTGGACGAGCCGCTTAAGTTTTCTACCAGTCGAGCAGCAACGTGGAAGGCGAGGGACACGTACGGCAGCATGGTTACAGAGGACAAGATGCCGTGGTATCAGCCATATGTGGTGGCCCTCAGCTTGTCAACATTTCTTCTGTACTTCTGTGTGTTGCGTGAGGAGAATGACGTGGACACGTCTCTGAGGATGAGTCTTTATGACCGGATTGAAGGACTGGAGGAGAAGCAGCTGGAACTTACTCTGGAAGAATACATCCAGAGTGGAAAGGACACTGCACCTGTCAGAGAGCGTCTCAAGGAAATCAGAGAATCTAAATCAGATTAGATAGATGTAGTAGTATAGTTAATTTCATTTTGTGTACATTTTCATTCATCATTACACAGCTTTGCATGACCAGCAGCCGCTGTGTTGGTTGTGTATCACATCTGTAATGAGTCATTGTACCATTTCTTAGGACTAGATAGAGGTGTTTGTTATGCAACTTTGTAAATTTCAATGATATGTATATTGAAAATCTGTATATTGTTAATACATATATAGCAAGAATTGGCTACTATCATTTAAATTTTCTTGTATCATATTAACAAGTGGTAAATGTTGTAACTGTTTATATATATATATATATATATATATATATATATATATATATATATATATATATATATATATATATATATATATGAGTGATCAGATTGATGACAAATACATTGAACACCAGCAAATACAGTGCACTATGGTACATACTTAGCCTTGGTAGAAGAAGTACACAATAAGGAAGGAGGCTTTGGTAAGATCAGACAAAGATATATTGAAGTCATAATTAGTTCAGATCTCTGTTATAGAGAACCATATATAGATGATGGCCTGAAATATAACTAATCATGTAGACTATTTGAATTAATCTTTGTGTTGGAAGTAGTTGTGAAGTAATGTTGCATCTATATTTTGGTGCTGTAATAACCTTGTCTAGCTTTCATCTCCATATTATAGGAAGGACATATGTCTGTTACTCAGTACTATGGAGAATGATTAAAACTTTTGATACAAGAGATACAATTGCCAAGGACAAAAAGGCCCACTAAGTTGCCAGTCCTCTTGCAGGTCAAGAGAGTTAGCTAAAAAAAGGGATAAATGTCTCGAAAACTCCATCTTAAATTAAGTCAAGTCATAAAGAGCTGGAAATACAGAAGCAGGCAGGGAGTTCCAGAGTAAGGTATGAATGAATGCACTCTTGCATTAGAGAGTTGGAGAGAGTAAGGGTGAGAGGAGGAAGAAAGCCTTGTGCAGTAAGGCCACAGCTGATGCTTGCCTTGCAACTTTTGAATTTACATACTTTTTTGAGGCAAAAATTAAGAATCTGATTTATTTATTCAAGTTGTTTAAAGATATAACAAGGACGATAAAGACAGAATTCTCAAGTGTTATGAATGAGGACTGGTTTTAGAAATAATTGGTTGGAGCTTGATAAATTAGATGAAAACAAGTAAAAGATAGGAGGACTCATCACCATAGTGGCTTAAGTGCCATTCTTTAAAAACTGAATCTAAAGTTTATGAACAATTACTCTACTTCTAAGAAAGACGTCAATTTCAACCAAGTTTCAGATGAAAGCCCTGTCCTTCAGAATTTTATTGTCCAAAAATGTAGAAAACTGTATGGTGCATCTGCACTCTAGGACAAAATTTAACCCATCCTTAAATTTTTGTACATTTCATTGTATGACCTGAGATTTAAACATTGGTAAAATGTTTTATCTGAAGTAAATATTGAAGTTTCTGACACCTACCTGGTATCACATCAAAAAGAACTTAGTATGATAACAATGATGATATGATAAGCTACATGAAAGAAAAGTATCATTGGCTATATTTGAGGAAGTCATAAGAAAATAGGTTAGCAATGATGGTAAAACAAGGGATTAATAGGTGGCACTGGTTAGTCTAAGGAAAAGATTGGGTATAAGTAATCTATACTATTGGAGGCCATTATCGTAATGTAATGGAGTAAATAAGGAAATTCTGCAAACACAAAAACAAGTGCATCTTACTACAATGAGGTTTAAGGACTGGAGAGGAAGGCTACTTAGCAGTATGATGATTGGTTCACGGTTACACATTTCTCATGGGAAAAAACACTGACAGGATGAGAGATGGCTATGGACTTTTGGTTGGCTCCCTCTAGCTGAACCTGAGCCTCTCTGCTCTTGAACGGACATGCCATTGGGTTCAACCACAAACCACAACACGTGATTACAAATTGATTAAGTCATGACTTCACTCGCTACCACAAGACTTTTAACCTTAATGAATCTAGAAAAGTTGCAAACACCATAGCCAGACATAGGAAAAGTTGCCAATTCTTTAGACATGAGTATACATCTCCATAATTGAGGAGGCAGTGCTTGAGTCCCTATGGCACATGAAGAAATCAATACCCAAATAAAATGGCTGATAAGTGGAATAAACTAAGTAATCAGGTTCTTTATACAGAGTCAATAGGAAGTTTCAAAAGGAGGTAAATTTATGACTTGGGATGATAGGTGAATAACTTAAGGTAGACATGTTTAAACATGGAATGCTTTAATAAAGTAAACTTACTATTTTTTGCAGTTTACCTCCTCTTACGTCATTCTTGTCCATACTCTCCACTCCTGCACACTTTATGCCCTTCAGTTTCTCATCCCTCTCTCATGTATCAAATTATTTGTTTTTCCATTATATTGCAGCTGCACAATATCCAATGTACATCTTAAATGCCTTTCCCTTATCACTGCTCCATTGACTTCCTCCTCCCATCTTGAGATGTCACATTCTATGAGTACCACCTCAAGTGCTCAATAATTCATCTTAAGTCATAAGAAACCTTGCATATACTATTAGTACTTTATCTGTCCTAATCACACTGCTTAAGTAATTTAGTATCCAAATTTTGTTTGCCTTTCATCTCACTAATGTCAATGTTGGCACTAGTATTGTTCTCTCATAAGCTGTAATGCCTGCATACTGGCTGTTCTAACATTTATTAATAAAAAAAATGTTACTACATCAATCAGGTAGTGCTGTTGGGACTAAGTATCATTATATTCTAAGATGGTACAGGATTTTTTAGATATTTGCATCTCCAGTCACTGCAGTGACTCAAGAAAACTATTGCTTGTTCTTACTACAAGCTCCTTTCCAGCTTTGCATATTTGCAACAGAAACAGTGTCATAACTTTTTTCCATCGCTCAGTACATGCTCCTGCCAAAATCAAATTGGTGTTATCATATTTGTTCAAGATGTGTTGATAGATGTTGTCTGTGTTACAGGGCAGTGGGTCCTGGCTTCGCTACCTGGCACAAGCTCCCTACCACCCTAAACAGGGTATCCCCAGTCACAATATTAAGAGTACATGAAAGTGGTGGAGTAGTAGCAGGTGTGCGCCACATATCAGAGTGGCACTCTAGACGTCATAATAAAGGACTCACCCAGCGAGAGTCCCTGGTGGTGACCCTGTCCCTTGGGGTCTTTTTATTGTACTTCATGTGGCTGCGAGAGCCCAACGACATCGATGAGTATTTGAACCAACCCATCTGGAAACGTCTGCCAGACATTGACCCAGAGAAAGCAGAGCAAATGATGGAAGTGGACAAATACCTTGGTTTACAGGTGAGGTTTTTATGAGATAATATGATTGCTTTGCTATTCTTTTCATCTATGATCTTAGGTATATGTATTACCTATCTTAAAAAATATTTTTTATTTCTTTTGAAGGTACTATAATTCCATATAAGGCCACTCACGGTCCACACACTTCCTCTTTGTGCATTCCTTGTTCACTAGGCAAGGATAACCTGTCAATACATCACAGAACAAAATCTGATCATCACAAATCACATCAAAGAATTACTACCTTACCAAACTTCATCCATCACATGAAATTAGTCAGCAGGTTTGTAATTTACATATTCAATGTGTTGTCCTTTCTTATAAACTATTAAATACATAATATAACATGGCAGTTAATCTGGTCATCACAAATCACATCAAAGAATTACTAACTTCCAAATTTCCTTCATCATATTAAATTAATCAGCGGGTTTGTAATTTACACCTTCAGTGCATTGCCTTTTCTTAGAAACTGTTAAATACATAACATTTTAAGGCAGTTCATTTATCTTATAGTTCATGTAAATCTTGTAGAAGCTTGCAAGTAGTAAATCCTTGGAAGAGCTAATGAGTATCAGTCTTAGGGTTATACTATACATGCCAGTAGAAGAAATGACAGTAGTACACATTGCTGAAAGTTCCTCTACTGGCACATTCATGAATCCACTAAAGAGATTTTGAAATAGAATGCTCAAGTTATGGTCATTCACACTACAAAACACTCAAAGCTGAAAAACATGCAACAATGACTTGAATAGGGATAGAAAAATAGAACATAGAAGCCTGACTGCAAAATATCTAGCCCCTCCCCTTCCTTGACAGTAACTCCTGCAATATTCATGTCATACCTCAGGTTGTACAGTAGTGATGTCATTCATAACTAACAAACCTCATCTTCTCTCATCATACCTCCCTTTTACCCCTTTGCATCTTATGTACTCACTACTACAACCACAGCAAACTAGGATGACATTATTCCATTTTATATCAACCTTTAGAAAAGTTTCTGTTAACATTCACATGTGGTACTTCTAATCTCATCACTAATTTTCTACTGTCCTTATGATCCTGTAGTAGTTTTATCCTCTCACATCAGTTTGGTCCTGCAATTTATAGCCCTTGCCATGTACCATTTCCTGTTAACCTCATATTTCCAACATCTGATCTATTATAGTCTTCACTTAATACACAGATCATTATAAAGCTTCCTGCTCATTCCTCATGTAATCCCTTTTGTTCTGCTTCATATCGCATCACCTAACCAAAAACAATGCAATCAATACGCACCACTACTCTTTTCTTGTAACTGCTTGATATATCCTGAATCATATCTGGTTTTTCTCCCTCAAAAATTCAAAATATAAATTATTTCTATGCTTGATCATATTTTTGTACCAGTAAAACATTATACTCTACAAATTGGAAAGCTACTTGACCATGTTTAAGCAATCCTGATGTATTGTCAACCATCACTAGTCATCAAGATAATCACACACTCATTATTTAATGTACTCTTTGTAGCACTATTTTTAACATTACATCCCATTGTTGTTAGTTTATTATTCATTAAAAATCATATCCAGGAACCACCATACACCCTCTGGAGAGAAAGTAACCTTCCTTAATAGAACTCCCATAATACAATCAATTGACATTTCAGGTGTATAATATCTGTACTTATCTGACAGGTTGATTATGCTGAACTTGAGAAGTATAAGGAAGAATACTACGCTGAACAGCTTGAGAAATTGAATAAAGAGAAACAACATAGGAAGAGGCACCAAGATCTGTTGCGATCAGTGTCATCCAACTCTCAAACACCAACTTATGATTAAGATTAATGTTGAAATCAACAAGAAAGGATCTTCATGCAGTCAGATAGGTTAAAAAGGCCACTGCCAAAGTCCCATTACAATTTTCATTATTATAATTGCAGGTAACAAGCCATCTACACCAGGCAGAACATGTTACATGTGGAATGGGATGCTGAATTTCTCATGTAAAAAGACTAGAATGTATAGGTAGAACACACTACACTAGATCTAGGCTGAGACAAGGATGATGTAAAATGAAATGTAATTGGACTAGGTCACAGGACCTGATGAAATAGATATGGAAAATATAAAAAAAATTCTTGGGAAAGTTTTATAAATCAATGCTAGTTTCCAAGTAAAAGATTTCAAGTCCCTTGCCTATATGTATCTACATATATATGGTGCCTGGGACACAAGAATCTCTTTATTGTACATAATAATTCATCATAACATGTCAATAAAGTTCTTCCTCAATGTTTTTTTTTTTAAATTTAGCATAACCCACTACTGCTAACACAACCACCAGATATTTAGGAGCCAAACGTCAATTACATGTCAGAAGTTTATTTTCGGTGTAAATCTACAGTGCAGAACCAATAACAAGAGAAATCCAAAAGAGTGGCACAGGTAATAATTTCATTATAAGAAACCCAGGCCACCTGATGTAAAGAGACAGGCATTAAGACTTAAAACTAAATGTAATAAAAACGACTTTCCCACTACAACTAAATAAGATCATGAACACGAATGACCTCCACACTGACAATACAAATACACGACATTGTTCCCAGACCAGAGAAAGAGAGGAAAATAATGATTTCTTGTACTTTGGAATATTATTTGTGATCACATAACCTACACAAGAACTGTGTATTCTAAATCTTTTAAATTTATTTCAGCAAAATCACTGCCAGACTATTGTAAGTAAAAGAAACATACCAGAGGCAGAATACACAGCTCCAAACACTGCTGTACACACAAAATAAATTAGTTTCTCTTGCATCACAATTTTCCACTACGGAGCAGTTCTTAAAAGCTGCTCTTGTTTAAAAAGAGTACAAAACTAGTGCCAGTTACTCACTGCACTCACCAGCACTTCAAAAGTCAATTCAAAAGGGAGGAGGATCAGCGTACCTAAACGTAACTTAAAAACATTCACTTTGTCCATGGCAGTATGTAGCTTAGGAGGTTATGTCTTGAATGAGCACAACAGGATGAGGGAACACCTTAAGCGCGCTCTCCACGGATTCGTCGTGCCAGCTGAATATCCTTGGGCATGATGGTTACACGCTTTGCATGGATAGCGCACAGGTTAGTATCTTCAAACAGACCCACAAGGTAGGCTTCTGACGCTTCCTGCAACAAGAAAGACACACCATCAACTCCTGTTTTATATTACCTTAACTTGTCAAACTGTATGCCACTGTTCATTCCGGCCCCTAGGGAGATAAAATATCAAGCACCATACTAAAAAACTCAACCTCAGCACTGCACAATAAGTAGTCCATCTCCATGTGACAAGCAGACATATAAGCCAATACATAAAGCAAGACATCCACCAAAACCAAGGCAAAATAAATACATCTTAGCTTCCAAAACAAGAGGAAAAGGGAGCAAAGAACACTAACAAATTGCTTGTGCATAAACAAATCAAGGCAAGCACCTCCATAAATGTCAAGTTCATTCCATTATAATATCAATGGAAGGAAGTTTTTTTTTTTATATAGTTTAAGGCTACAATTGTATGCCAATTTCCTTTTACTAAAAATTAGATAAGAGTCTGTCGTGCCCAAATCTAAAGTGAGCAGACAATGGCACCACTGAAAACTACAAAAGTAAAGGTCTGCATTTCATTCAACCCACAGCCATGTGAAATGCTGAATACTGTGCACCACTTTGCATATCTCAATGAATTGTTGTTTACACTACAGCCTATAGTGCCTGTACATATACTTGAAGAGTATGTATAGGTAGTGCTGTTCAGCTTCCACCCATTAGTGGCACAGGCTATATTGTGGTATCCATATCACCACCCAAGTGCATCTTTGGTATAACAACCTGGAACCTGGGTATCATGGAGATATGATTAGGCACATACTTTCAGCACTGTCCATATACTGAGTTTGGCACATATGCCCTGCTCTTGTAATTTTCTTCAAGTGATTGTAATTGAGAAGTCTTAAACTTGTCTCTTCAATTTCTTCATGCAATGCTAAGCAATGTTGTTTCCCCTGACATCCAGCAGGTGATACCTGATTATTGCAAAATACATCTTGATAGTCTGATATCTTCACAGTTATGCCTCAAAGGGGATGGTTGTGGTGAAGTCTCAAAGGGCACCAGCTGATGGCTGAATGGCTTGCAGGGAACATGAGACAATCTTTGGCATGGCCCATGACAAACCATTCATACCTTGCATCACCAACAACACAAACTCACAGGTCAAATGAAGCATATTGCTCAACATTTCAACATTCCTGAACCAAACTACCATTAATGCTGCATTCCATCACTGCTACTCACACCCTCATGTACTGGCAGTGCTGTAGATTACTTCATAACTTTCAACAAACATCACTAGACTATCCCTACCATAGAATAACCATTCTGAGAAAACTGAAAATCACATAAGCCAAATTACAAACTAATTAAATTAAATGATGTTTGGGTCAACATTAATAAACTGCAAATGTACTCATGTTCTAACTTAAACAAATGTTAAAAATACAACAAATGTACGTTTGATACCATTTTTCTTCAAGTTTCCCTTTTTCCCACACAGCCAGTAATTATTGACTCGTATGGGTTTTGAAAATTGGTTATCATTGACTCATATTGGTTTTGAAAATCAACACATTTGTACCAGGAATAGTTAGATTAGGTCAGCTTAGACAAAATTTATTTTGGTTTAGTCTTTGGAGACAATGGCCATACTTGGCAAAGGATGGACCTCTGTAAATCTTTACCATTATTTATTCATGCACAAGTTCTCAGCCTTTTTTAAACTAGCGTAATCAAAGCCAACCACTCGCCATGCAGACCAGTGGTCGACAGTCTCACCTGCAGGGCACCGATGGCAGCACTCTGGAAACGCAGGTCAGTCTTGAAGTCTTGTGCAATCTCACGCACCAGACGCTGGAAGGGCAACTTGCGGATCAGCAGCTCAGTAGACTTCTGGTAACGACGAATTTCTCGCAGAGCCACAGTACCAGGGCGGTAACGATGGGGCTTCTTCACACCACCGGTGGATGGGGCACTCTTACGGGCAGCCTTGGTAGCCAGCTGCTTCCTGGGAGCTTTACCTCCAGTACTCTTACGGGCAGTCTGCTTTGTACGAGCCATGGTTCACGAGCTTCACCTGTTGGAACACAATACCGTCAGTGGGAAAAGTCATAAAATCAATAATAATAATAATAATAATAATAATAATGAGGTAGAAATGGGACTTCTAAAAAAACAATACCGACAGAAGCAAACCAGTCCAGTGGTAATCATAGCAGGAAGACTGCCTTCATTACCCTATCTACTGACGACCAAAATGATGTCAGAAAAAATCACTCGGCCAATTACTAAGATAATTAGCAAGCACAAAAGTTATAATAATTACATACTCTAAAACAAAGCATTATCCATATCAATGGCCTCAAGACAGCTCGTTTCTCCTCACGCCTTGCCTGTCTTACCGCCATGCACTGACACAAACACGGGCCACGTTCAACGCTGGCCTGGGACCGCAATTGTACTTCAGTACTACAGTGAAACTACTGCTGGCCTTCCTCTCTCATCACACCAAGGCCGCAACGCCTTGACCTACACCCACCCAAACCTACTCCCTGCTGCATTACCTCCACATTCTGTAAGCCACACACCACCTCCAACAAAGGCAAACTTCCCTAATAAAACGAACCAAACAGCCCACTGCGAGGACACAATTGAACGTTTATTATATGAAGCTGTTAAGGCATGCCAGTCTGCCTACCACAGCTAATACGAAGCAAGGCTCGGGGACACTGGACGCTAGTGGGGGGGGAGGTTGTGTGGAGCTTTCAGTAACACCGGTAATGTTTAAAGCCAAAGGCAATTGGTCCTTTCACAAACTTAATAAGAAGCGTTAATAGACAATAGATGCAAGATGGTGAACTACACGTGTTGTACATGTTCCGCATTCCAAAATGCTGAAGTAGGTCTGATAACGTAACTTGTACATAACCGTTGAAACCGTTTTCTCTCCCTTCAAGAGCGGGGAGGGGGCACTCCCTAAAGTCACGTACACACGCCTTGCCGCCACGTTCTCTTTCTCTTGTGTGTAATCCACCAGTCTCGGGACAAGCTAGTGCCTCCCCCAGCCACACATGGTACAGGTCGAAGCCAGATCAATCCACACACCACGTCTGGCCTCTCAGTGACCAGTCCTTGGCCTCCACAACGTCCTGAACCGCTGGGGACATGGGTTTGCCACACAAATAATACTATTACAACGGTGCTTGCCTTGCTACAGCGTGCAACATTCCAAGAATGATCTGTCTGGGTCTGTCCACACTAATACGTCACAGAACCTAAGGATTGGCCAAGGTGTCGCAACACAGCGCGGGAATACGTTACGGAAGCAGGTGACCTCAAATCCTGTTTGGAGGGAAAAAATTCAAAAATACCGGAAATCCACCGGTGGTGCCACGCTGCCACATCCACCGCCGACCACCACATATAACCACACGCCACTGCCTCACACTTTGCCCACCACACGTGCAACAAGAAATCACCCGCCAAAATAGTGGTGATGGCAGTCCGCATCTGAGGACGCGGGCCGCCATCACGGCTTACAGTAAACAAAAGATGGCCGCCTCTCGCTAATTGTCAGACTTTCACAAAGTTGCACCGCCACTAATCACTTTCCAGTGTGCACGAGCCTTCCTCAGCCTGGTGATGGGGTGCATAGCAGCAGCCCACCAGGGTAATAAACCTTATCAGCACTAATATGCAACGTGTCATACCTGGATGTCGGGACGAACACGTCTACTCTCAACAACGATTCAACTGACAATGAAGACCAAAAGCTAAAACGGCCTAAGTCCCAGTATTTATATGTAGACTGACGTCACCATCCCGCCGAGCCACGCCATTGGCCCTAGCTTTTGGAATGCTGCGCTCCCATTGGTCACAATAACGGCGCCTGGGATTGGCCGCAGACCTTCCGCTTCTCTGCGCTGATTGGTAAGCGTTCTCGTGCGCTGATTGGTTCAAGGCATCAGTTCCTGATCCGCGTCGACTGAGGCAGGAGCAAGTCCTCGCGCTGTAGCCTTAACATGTAATATTCTACGAAAAACACTGTGTTAAAAAACAACTGTACTTTCTCCCATACAGTTAAAGTACCAGCGGTGTCTGTAGTCTGTACTCACAGCACAAAGACCGATTCCTGAGGTGTGATCACTGATGCCCGCTACAGGACTACTGGAGTGGAGAAATTTTGCTTTAGAACAATATTTAGCCGATCACACGAAATGGTAGAGAGTCCGCCATAACCGTGTTTGAGACAGTCACGTCTTGCGGCGGGACTAATACCTGGTACTGGTAGCGGCCAGTTCCTGCAGTCCTGACGCCTTTCCCTCCACCTGTCCCTTGCCTCACCAAATGAAGCAATAATGTTATACCGGAACTTATTCACTTACGTTATATGATACCATTAATTCCTACACACCCAGCTGACCTATGGTGGGGGCGCGGACCTCACTGAAACACTATACGATAATGTTAGCACGGTGATCAGTGAACTTCTTACTCTATCGAGGGTCTTACTCTCGTCTCAATGGTGAAGGCATTATTCGCAGAGACAAGTGTAGGTAGCGTGGAGTGGAGCCATGGGTGGCGTAGCAGCAGGCGTACCTTCACTAACATCCACTCACTCCCCGCCCCACCACTCCACTCATCCTACTTTTTTTTTTTTTTTTTCCTTCTTTCTCTTTTTTCTGTTTTAAGTCCTCGGCCACCAACAGCTTCCGTGTATATGTTAATTACACAACTAAACTTTTTTTTTTTTCATCCAACTTGCATGCTTCCTGTATGTAAAAGATTCACATTAGATCCTCTGTCTAAGGAGTTCAGGTTTCCTTGTGTGTGTAAATGTACTATATCCAAGATACTTGTATTCCACAAGTACAAGTTGTCCGGGTGAAGCTTCTTGATATTTTACCGGAAACGTTTCATGTTAGTTATTCTACGCGAAACTTAACAGTGACTCATCGTGGTATTTCCTCTTACCCCTCCCTTGTTAACATTATGCTTTTATTTATCTATTTATTAAGTATTGGAGAAAAACACACAAAAAAAAAATGCGTAACAGCTAAGAAATTTGTTCGGTGGGATATCGTCTGAAATTCTTGACTAACAGAGCTATCACATCTCTCTCTCTCTCTCTCTCTCTCTCTGCATAGCACAGTTTTTGCTCAAGGTCACGAAGTCGAATAAAGAATTAAAGATCATATCACAGATCGATAATGAGCTCTACAAATTAATATCGATCGTTCTTCGTAAAACAAACGCTAAATCAACACACGTGACGGTCTTCTCTTTACTTACAAATATTGTCCTCTTTTTCCCATTCTACATACGAATAAGTGTACTAAGGTGGCTGTAGAGAGAATATGTAAGGTGTTAGACATAATGAGTACAGCTATTATACATACGAGAAGGCTAGCCTACTTTATCTACAATATTCTAAACCCAGGAAGCCACGTAGATAGTCTAATTATTTACCTGGACCTGACGCTCACCTCAAATCTCACGTCCCATACCTGACATCTTTCCCCAGATCCTCACTCACGTCTCGCACCTGCCCTTGACTACCTCACAAGGAGAGAGAGAGAGAGAGAGAGAGAGAGAGAGAGAGAGAGAGAGAGAGAGAGCAAAAAAAAAACAAAACAAAAAGGCCTTTTGTGATACATAGACTATCCTTCAATACATTGACTCTTCAGTAACAATTCCTGATCAACAAGCTTACTTCAATCGTCTGCAACAACAATTACTACTACTACTACTACTACTACTACTACTACTACTACTACTACTACTACTACTACTACTACTACTAGTTACTACTACAACTACTACTACTACTATTACTACTACTACTTCTACTACTACTACTACTACTACTACTACTACTACTACTACTACTACTACTACACTATAAGAGCATGCAATCCAATGTTTTTTATTTTTTTTTATTGCGACCGCTACTACTACATTCACAAAACCAGATCCACTACACTCATTCTTGTTCAAACCAGACAACGTTGAACGTAGATAAAATAGACCTCACCCCATCCTCAACCCCACATCCCTGTGCCAACTCTCCATCCTGCATTATTATGACCGCAAGTGTACGTCACACGCACACGTTTACACATGTGCAAGAGAGAGAGAGAGAGAGAGAGAGAGAGAGAGAGAGAGAGAGAGAGAGAGAGAGAGAGAGAGAGTTTTTTTAAGAAAACTAGTCATTTCATTACGTAAACGGATGTCCGAATGACATCAAAGGCCACATATTCGTTATCAGATTACATAAAAAGAAAAAAAAAATAAATAAATGTAAATATATAGTTAAAACTTTGACTACCAATGGCTCCAGAACTATATACTTCTTTTTTGTATATTTTCCTATACGTTTTTGTCGCGGGAAAACTATGTATCATGCAAAAACGTATAGGAAAATATACAAAAAAGAAGTATATAGTTCTGGAGCCATTGGTAGTCAAAGTTTTAACTATATATTTACATTTATTTATTTTTTTTTCTTTTTATGTAATCTGATAACGAATATGTGGCCTTTGATGTCATTCGGACATCCGTTTACGTAATGAAATCTTTTTTTTCTCCTTTAATCATTTTGTGTCATGTCTTTTTTTTTTTTCCCTTTTAATCATGCTAAACTTGCACCACGTTGTGTTAAGCCCGAGGGAAGTCAGAACTATCATGTTTTAAATATTCAGTACTCCTGAATGATTAGTTCTAAAAATAACGACAAAGAAGTGATGACGCAGAAAATCGTGTCATGACTCATTTAGCTGGGGAAAGTTTCCTTCTCAGGCGGCGTATGCTCAGGCGATCAGCTGAGCATCCACACTCATGGGTTGCTCACTGCTCAGGTCATAGGGAACACAGGTCACAGCGCTCGCTGGGTCGGATTAAGCATCTTTGCCTGCTAGTAAGCAGGTGTGCTTCACTCAGATAACAACTGAGTCAGCGAGTAGTCACTATTTTCCTAGGGCAAAGGATGGGATGTCACTTATATATCGGCTAATAACTATAATGAATAAGTGAAACGAACAGAACATTCTTTATGTCCATTTTCTTGAAATCTCTTGATGCTGATTGTTTGGGAGACGACTTGAGGCCATTACGGGTTACCAGTACACTGGTCATAGGTCAGATTCAAAACACGTACTGTACAATGCAGTAGATTGTTTTCTTATCCACCCATGGCTGCCCATCTATTCTATATTTCCCTCTTTAAATAGACTTATAACATCTGACCGACACTGCATTCTTCTGAACTCAGTACTGTATAAGCGGCGAGGTTCAAGTGAACACAAAGGTTGCCGGAGAGAGAGAGAGAGAGAGAGAGAGAGAGAGAGAGAACGTGTGGTGTTCAGTGTGTGTGGGTGCGTGTGTTTGAGCGTCTGAGATGTAAATGATAAAGATGCGGAGGCTGTTTAGGGTTATAACACTAAAGCGCCGAGTGAAGTACGTGAGGTGAACGCCAGTACAGGACTTGACGGAACTCTGAATGGCAAGAGTCACTCAGCTCGCAGAAATCAATATTTCATCTCTTACTTGCCAAAGACTATATATATATTTTTTAAGGGATCTGTCGTTTCTCTGACAACACCTCACGAATTATCATCGTTGATTTAATTTCCCTTGTATTCAATTCGAAAAAGGGAGGCAAAAGACGCTAGCTGTGACCTTGCAGAAATTAGACTAGAAACAATACATTTGTAGGTCTACCGGCAACAGAGAGAGAGAGAGAGAGAGAGAGAGAGAGAGAGAGAGAGAGAGAGAGAGAGAGAGAGAGAGAGAGAGAGTTTCCTTTGTACTTTGTTCTTCCCATTCGAAATTAGTGAGTAGAGGCTACTGCGTTGAATATAATAAGGGGCAAATTGATGTAATATAAAAAGAGCAATTACGCAATTAGGCGTTACACACCCGCAAACATTGTGCAAGTAATATAGCAAATCCTTTTGAACAGATATAATAGTATTAGAATTTGAGTCAGAATAATTCGTTAAGTATTATGCCACTATTAGCTGCATTGTATTATCTGTACTATTGGTGTATCACCCCCACCATCTCCATCACTTACTACTACTACTACTACTGGCGGCAGTGATGGTGGCATTAGTGCTAGTGCAGCCGTAGCAACTTGACTAAAGCGGCTTGCAGGTGTAATTTAGCGAGCTTGGTGTCCGCCGGCGGGTTCAAGGCCACGTCTTGAGGTTAAACACGGACAACCGTCCACCGCAAGACTGAGAAGGGAGGGATCCGACTAAGGAGTAATGCTTAGAGAGGAATGTGAATGACGTTGGTTTGCGGTAATTTTACAGTTTAGAGAGAGTACTGGTATTGATTATCCATGGCGAGAGTTGTTGATATGAAGGGAGATAGGTTTGGCAACGTAGCCTGAGATGTGACACCAACGCAAACATATTCCCGAGGAAAGTGCTGGTCGTCTCGCCCCGCGCTGCGTGGCTACTCAAGTAGAGAGAGAGAGAGAGAGAGAGAGAGAGAGATTAAACGTTTCGGCATCATATTTAGTCTCGACCTTATTTTAAACAGGTCCTTATAGAAGCTATTCGGAAAATTTTAAGGGTGTGTTTCATGATTCTAGTGATGGTCTAGCAAGAACTGTGCGTGATTAATGGATAAACCCCTTATGGGAAATCAATTAATCATATTTTAAAATTCCTATTGAGAGAGAGAGAGAGAGAGAGAGAGAGAGAGATGAATGAATGAACGCCAGGTAACCGCCCTACGCTCTACGCCACTTGGCATACATACAATCCTACAACTCATCTTTTTTCCTTATTGTATCCTATCGTTTCGTACACATGCCCCACCCATTGTCTCGACTGCTTAACTTTGTTTAATCAGTACAGTTTTAACCTGGGCAATGGAATTTCAGTTATAACTATTACTAGGAGAAATCTGAACGCAGTTCGTGACACTTCAATCAGTTAGTTGTCAATGGAAGAATACGGCACTTTAGCGACATAATGAAGGTCTTTCGTAACTTCATTCTCATGATAACGGGTGTATATGAATTCTATTAATTGTCTTTCATACTTAAGTGACTCATTTTTTTTTCTATTTCCTATTGTTATAACTATTACTGAGGAACAAGCAAAACTCTTCAAAAGATGTATAGTAATTTATTGGTTGCCATTGTTAGAGCAGGTATACTGACTCACCAAGTGAATTTATCAGTTCTAAATATATTAAAATATATTTTAGCCAGCTAAAAAAAGTTTATTTTATTTCTTAAAACACAATCACTTTACCTTTCACATAGTTACCATAACTATACCACTCAAATTTTACACTTCATTGATGTAGAAAAATGGAATTCCAGCTCTCAACTTAGCATATTACAGTAGTCTCACATTTGTGCAAAAATAGATATTTAAAAAACCTAGAGGCCAACTGAGACCTGGACACCAGAACTGACACCATAGTAGTACATGTGGCAAACCACTGCAGCCACAGACCTTTGTGTAAAGCATCACTTCTGGACAGACTTTCTGAGAAGTCTTTGTCCTCAGCTGTTCAGAAGGAACAAAACAGATAATTCACCTAACATAAAATAACTATCTACGAGTATAAATAACAAATATCTAAACATATACATATATATATATAACCTGTTCCCTATGACACTATGAAAAGCATCATATGCCACTATAAGTTTCTTCAAAAGACCAATCGCAAAATTACAAATATCAAGTAAAAATTGAATTAACACAGAATATCAGCGGTTCATATTTGAGAAGGGAAAAATCATGATGTTTTAACCAATGCAGAGGAATAAAAAAAAATGTCATTAAAAATATATAGTAACATGTTTGCATACAATCAGGGGTGAGGTAAAGTTGTTTCTTATGCCACAATCACCTTCACCTGTGCTGTTGAAGATGTACCCCCAGGCAGGCTACTCTTGCTGTCTTCCCGCTCACTTGCTTAACAGCCTGAACAACACCTTTTAATGCAGATCTTAAATGTATCACAACATATTTATCAGTCAGAACATCAAACTAAACACTGCAATAGCTTAGAAACTGAGCCCCATTGTTTTAAGCGACAGCACACACACACACAGAGAGAGAGAGAGAGAGAGAGAGAGAGAGAGAGAGAGAGAGAGAGAGAGAGAGAGAGAGAGAGAGAGAGAGAGAGAGAGAGAGAGAGAGAGAGAGAGAGAGAGAGAGAGAGAGAGAGAGAGAGAGAGAGAGAGAGAGAGAGAGAGAGAGAGAGAAACAATTTGACTTCGTGGCTCTAGAGGTGGCTTATTACTATTCTTAGCTATATGGTTACTGTTGAGTAGACTAAATAACATTCCTCTTGTACAGGAAATATTTAACATGTTACCAGTTACATATTGCATGGATGATACTTATTTCTTCTATAATATCGTTTCTTATAGGTGGAAAAAAAAAAAAAAAAAAAAAAAAAATCATCTGCTTACTCTTGAGCTTTCAATTATTGCTTCCCATCCAGTAAGTGTTGCAGGAGTAAATTTAATCTACTCTTAATTTTCAACCACATGATAAGTTTCTTTACTTAACCTCAACATTTCTAAAGTACTATATGGCTGCCATTCTCTCCTCACACAACCAAAATGTAAGAGAAATACATAAATTTTACTGCTATTTTAAATGCCTCTAGGTTTGTAATCTAGGTAATGTGAGACAGAGAGAGAGAGAGAGAGAGAGAGAGAGAGAGAGAGAGAGAGAGAGAGAGAGAGAGAGAGAGAGAGAGAGAGAGAGAGAGAGAGAGAGAGAGAGAGAGAGAGAGAGAGAGAGAGCACAAGAAATGTATGACATCTGATAGCAGACATTCTAGTGTAAGACCTCCATCATATAAATCTTTAGGGCCAATGTGCCATAAGCTGATGACAATGTTATGCCACCACAAAACTACATATTCAAGAATCTAAGGAATTCATAATTGCTACAATTATTTAAAATTCATTTGAGAAAACCACAATTATCTGTTTGTGAGATAAAAGTATTCATCTGGGTAACATTTGAAATGTGGCCTATAATACAATAGTACTGATCATATCACTTACAGCATTGCATATAAAACATGAGGATGACAGGGCCACTGTTGTACGATACACAAACACAGACTGACAAGTGCATCTTTCAATAAGTAACTCAAGTTTAACTCAAACAACTTACTGATAACATTCTTGTGTCTAGATGACAAATTATAAGACAACTGATATCAAGAGCCTTTTGCAATCTGGTGATTAACCAAAAAAAAAAAATTTATTCTTAAAAATACCAGTATCTGGTATTGTTATGTGAACACAGAAAACCTAAATATCACAGCACCAAACCTAAAGCTTATAAAGAATACTTAAGTTACATTATACACAGCACTAGTGAAGTGAAAAGTACTGGTCAAAATAGAGGTTCCTTGTACAAAATTTCACTTGGTGCAGTAAGGGAGAGGCTAACCCAGTAATGAGGGCAGAAAACGTCATGATATACAACCACCATAGAATCAGCTGCATGTACCACTTCATGTGCAGACTGGGCAGTTGAGCAGTCACAGGTGAACCACATGGAGGCAGGTCACGGTGTAGCAACAATTTAATAACATTTAACAAGGAGAGGTCCACTACCATCACCTGGTGAGGCTGGATGGCACCTACCGGCCTTATGGGCCTCTAATACTTCAGGTGTTGGTGGCATACCTAACACCTACGTTCCCTCTAAAGTCACACACAATGAATGAGGGGGTGGCTTGGGTTTTTTAAACACCTGACTGTACCAAAATATTATAGCTGACTCTTAGTACACAACAGCAGCTTTGAACTGCACTAAAAATTATGCATACAAAATAAGTTGTTCCTTTTGTTTCAATCTCACATTAAACCTGAACAGAGAGCAAGCGCAATGACTCTTTTTATCACAAGCGGGAACTTAGATATTATCTTGTACATGAGAAAGACCAACAGTAGAGGCTAGTGGGAGGTCTTCAACATTGCAATGGTGGTGGCTCACAAACAGGCTAGACCTGTCTCTTCACATCAACACAAACATGAACACCATACAAGATCCTAATGAACTTTAAATTTACACTTGTATGAAAAGGTAAAAAAATAACACCATATAAATAATGTAAAACCTGCAGGTAAAAAACACATCAATCTGGTTGCTGAACAATAGGTCAGCCAAGTATTTTGTTCCCTTGGCAATGTTCCATAATAAAAAAAAAAAAAAAAAAAAAAAAAAAAAAAAAAAAAAAAAACCAGACTGGACTATATTGAGAGGCGGGGTCCCTCTCACTGCCCTGCCCTGACACCCAGTGCTCCATGAAGCTCACAGCACACCACTGATCCTGCAGCCTAAACAAAGCTGCCACCAGGAGAGCCCCTCACCCAAAACAAGTATTGCATCTACCTAAATACTCCTATGCTGCACAGGCAGCTTCATCAATATATCACTATTAGTTAAATTGGAAAATCCTAAATATACATAAGTCAAAACATTGGCTCTTAGTCTTTACATCTGTCCTTAACAATGTGTTGCTGAATCTAGGATCTGAGACAAGGGAGGGACTGTCAGGCCATCCATGTAAACCTGCAACCACTCCCCCTCATGCTATAATTTTAAGTTATATAAAAAACTGTTTTACTATTTCTAGGAAATATAAATATTGATCTCATTATCTAATAATTGATTTTGATTACAATTACAATAAAAAATTCTATATAAGATATACAGAAACGTCTATTAAGAAACTTTATTTTGGTAGTTTTGAACATAGGGACACGGAGGTGCCAGATTAAAATCATACCAGTTGTTGTGCCCCACACTCAGCACCTTGGGCAGGACTAGCCACACGGGGCACTCATAGCTACCTCCTCAAATGCCACAAACACTAACTTCTTTACCTTCAACAAGAATTCTCTGCCAGTTATGGTTGACATTACCAATATATATATATATATATATATATATATATATATATATATATATATATATATATATATATATATATATTATTTATTATATAATGATGGATATGTGTGTTTACAAAATAGTCTACAGCTGTACGTCTGCAACTGTAAAATTTAATACTGGAATTGAGTACAAAATGAGCAAAGGTGCTCTTCCCTGGCAATGGGTGTGGTAAACAAGTGAGGGCTGGTCACCTCTGGCACACACACAACATGACACACACACGAATGTGGGCAAATCATTCTATGCTAATGAGACTTTCATTGTTGCATTCTTTGTACTGAGTCAGTCATCAGAACATCACCGGGGAAGGGAGAGAGGATGAGGGCAAAAAAGTCACCTCTCTCAAAACCCTCCTTTCATTACAAGTATCTAAACCTAACCCATTTCTGTAATGGAAAATGATATATATGCTGAGATTATCTTTGCAGCCGCATTGAGGCTTGATTAACAACTCTTCACCAAGTTATGATGACACAAGCAGGAGCAAATTATTGTAAAACCTGGCATAAAGTCTAAAATGTCTGAGGTTTGGTATCATAGACCAACAAATCACTGGATGTTCTCCTTAAGGATTGACCTAAGAGAAGATTTCCTCCTGCAGATGGCAACAATATGGAGGCTGGAGCCCTGTCTTCACTCTACACTTACCACGCATTGCTATTCCCAGGCCATTGTTCACTCTTGTTTCCATAATTATTTATTACCTGTAAGAAACAAAAATGGTTAAATTTTTCTTTTAAAAGTTAGTTTCAAGAAAAGACATTGCTATGGAATACTGAACAAGTACAAAAAATGCTTTTCATGCTATTCCTCCCCACATGATACTGTATTGCAGGAAGACCCTGAGTGTGGTGAAAGTAATAGTCATAAAAGAACATTTTATGCCACTACCAAATATTAAAAAATCAAGATAATTTGGAGAGAGAGAGAGAGAGAGAGAGAGAGAGAGAGAGAGAGAGAGAGAGAGAGAGAGAGAGAGAGAGAGAGAGAGAGAGAGAGAGAGAGAGAGAGAATTATGAAACAGTTCTTCCATGATAATTGTACCTACAGAAGCAACCAATGAGTAGTCACTGATTATTTGCTTTACTGAATCACATAACAGTCCAGTTTATGGTGGTATCAAAACAGGAAAGGCAAGCAGTACATGTTGGCTGTGTGTGTGTGTGTGTGTGTGTGTGTGTGTGTGTGTGTGTGTGTGTGTCTTCCCTGCAGCACATGATGGCAACCCTCACCTTGACATTAGACGGCTGAAGGAGTGAGGTAGGATGTCACTGTTTCACTGGCAACTCACGACTTACCACACATTAATCTTTTTGTTTACTTTTCCTAAAAAATAAGAAAAAAAACACCTTGCTCCTGATGAGTAGGAAACTACCTTGAATCATGGCAGTGCATAGAGTAAATATTTCTTAAAATTATATTTCTGATGCTGCTGGCATTTGTGCCCAAGCAGAGGTTGGCGGTGGTAACCATCACCTGGTGGAACATGCTGTTAGTGGATGTGTAGGAAGGAAGACATTATCTAAGACAAAACAGAATCTTGGCAGTGGGTCTAGAGTTGCCTTTTGAAAGCATGTATTACCTCAGATAATATTCTCCAGCTTACACAGCCACTAGCTGTGTACTCAGGCAGGTCACAGCTACCATCAGGAGTCCCTTCACCCTTTGCTTGGACGGCGAGGCAAATGGGCAAGCCTCTTAATGTGTAGCCCCTGTTCACCTAGCAGTAAATAGGTACGGGATGTAACTCGAGGGGTTGTGGCCTCGCTTTCCCGGTGTGTGGAGTGTGTTGTGGTCTCTGTCCTACCTGAAGATCGGTCTATGAGCTCTGAGCTCGCTCCGTAATGGGGAAGACTGGCTGGGTGACCAGCAGGCGACCGAGGAGGTGAAGATCAACAATTTCATTACTACAGATGTCTGCTCTATGCAGTGCCATGATTCAAGGTATTTCTGTGTCATCAGAAGCTAGTTTTCACTTGTTTTGTATGAAAGGTAAACAAAATGAGAATAATGCATGGTAAGTTGTGAGTTGCCAGTGGAACAGTGACATCCCATCTCACTCCTTCAGCCATCTGATGTCAAGTTGAGGGTTGCCATCATGTGTTGCACGGAAGACAATGGATGGATGACACACACACACACACACACACACACACACACACACACACACACACACACACACACACACACACACACACACACACACACACAACCAACATGCACCACTTGCCTGTCCCATTTTGATACCACCATAAACTGAACTGGTAAGTGTTTCAGTAAGGCAAATAGTCAGTGGCTACTCATTTGGGCACTACAGTATACTATACATCTTGCTTTTTATGTTTCCCTACCACTGAGAAATACTACAAAATGAGAGACCTAAATGGTTCCAATATCAATTTAACTTTAACAATTGTATGTTCATAAAATCTATAAATGTAATCTCTATTGTGACAGTTAACTGCAACAAACTTCCCTACCATCTATGTATGTGTTTGTAATCACCACAACTACAATAACCATTCATGAATTCCCTTTTTCTTTTACTGGCCAAGCTGGAAGAAGCTCTAAAAGACTGGAGGTGTTCTTAACTAGTCCAAACTGACAATTGGTATTAGGTGGTCTTTAGAAAAATTTAGCTACAAAGGTAGTCTTCAAATGTTCTTCCAATAGAACCAGTCAGTCCTTTCTACCAATATAAGAAATCCTTATCTTTAAAAATAATTATTTACTATCAATTTATTTGATGTGAAGATCTTTTCTATGGCTAAATTCCACCATTTAATCACAAAATGTTTCACAACAAAGCAAAGTTCAACACCACCTAAGAAATGTGATGCCATGGCATAAAGAGATAGTGATTAAACTCAAGAACATCACTTACTTTATCTACAGTATCTAAATCTTGCCTAAGTTGACTTTGAAGTGCTTTTAGAGTGTGAAGTGGGAGTTTCTCCAGTTCTGTGTGAGGATGGAGAGCTTGCACGTAAGGTCCTAAGCGGCCAGCACGTAAATCCTCAATTTCCTTTTGCTGTGCAGCAATCTTGGCCACATACTGCAATGTGGAGATAATAGATTAATGGGTGAGGTACTGCAGGATTTCTTCAATTTTTATTCTTTTCATTATTCAGTGGAGAGGATGGATTAATGGGTGAGGTATTGCAGGATTTCTTCAATTTTTATTCATTTCATTACTCAATCATTCATCTATTAATTAAATGACCCAAAGACTCACCTTGTTATATTTAGCTACAAAAGATATATAGCACAAGCTTTCTAAAAAGTTGATTCAGAACAAAAAGTTAGACAATGAAATTATTTGAAAGTAAAAAGTAGTGTACCTCCTCTTTGGTCTGCTCAGCCAGTTTGTGCTTCCTGGTGGCCTCATCTGCTTCTTTCCTCCAGGCTTCACAGGCAGTGCGGGCCTGTGCAATGCCCTCCTCCCAGGAAGCAAGCTGTGCAGGAAAGAGTAACACAGAACTAATCTATAAATTGTTGGTAAAAATAAAACTAGACTAATACTTTGTAAATTTATGGTAAAGGTAACAGTAGATGAATGTTACATATATCTAAGGTACAGGTAGACTCCAATGATGAGAGCAGTTATGTTCCATATGAATTGTTTGTATGGCCAATATAAGAACTTAAGACATTAATAAAGCCTGCACTCTTTCATTAGATATCACACATTTGCCACTATGGAAACAAAAGCAGTGATCAGTCCTACCTTCGCTCTGTTGGTGACCAGTTCTTCTCTCAGGCGCTGGATCTCTGATGGGCCTGAGTTGTTTGCTGCATTAAAGGGAGCAACCAAAGGAGACTGGGAGAGAGGATTGGCAAGATGGTTACGATTATGTGGAGACATGTTGGACGTCAAGTCAAAGAGACCACCTCCACTCATTTTGCTTACACCATTTGCTCCAAGGAATGCTGCTGTTCCCTGATGGAGATCCAAGGCACAGTGTTATTTGGGGATACTAAAAAAGGCTAGAAAATCACTGTAATGTATTATAGCTACAGTCAGCCAACATAAAGGGTTAAGAGGAAAGCAGTAAGGCATCTCTGTAACTTACTTGGTCTAAAGAATTTTCCCGATGTAGTGATGACTGGAAGAATGAGTGTGTAAAGGCTGGGGAAGATGTAGAGGGTGAGGGATTGGTGATAAGGCCACCTGATCGCTCCTGAAAGCTTGATCCAGGAATGTTGACTGGGGCGCTGGATCCAAGTAGACCTGAGAGTGTCATCAATGCCCATAAGTTTGCTTACAACTACAATAACACAATAACAAAAGCATATTATACTAAAGTTGACAGCTGTTTGCACTTTTACAATACAATTTTGTTACTTTTTCAATCAACTCTGGAAAGGTGGCTGGAGAGTTGAGGCGGTTACTGCTTGCTGCCAACACCCGGACACCAGGGTTTTTACAGCTGATGGTTATTTGAGGTAAGTGTGTGTTCCCTCTGAGTAATTATGCTGGTAATATCAATGAGGTGAGCTGGTGTTTCTTTAGTGAGGCACCCTGAACAATGAAATCTCTTATCTCACTTATATAAAATCAGCCTGAATGTAAATTAAAATACAAAAAACAAAGAATTGTAGTTTACCTGAGTTAGCAAAGCTTGACGATATAGAATTATTTAATGAATTGCTTTCATTTTCTAGTTCCCTATCTAAAGAGGCAGCAATGTTGAGAGGTTCATCCAAGTTTAAGTCTTCCAGGGCACTTCCTGTTGGGAGAAACACAAGGTAATGTCAAGTCATAAAACAATAACCACACATGTACGAATATGTGCTGGACAAGAAAAACAAAAACAAAAGAATTCTTCAAAAACATTAAACAATCAAGAATGGAAATGTATACAGGAAAAATAAACTTAGAATAAGATGTTTATGAACTGAAGAAAAAAAATACTTAAAGCCACAAATAAAGAAAATAAGTAATCATAATAAACAATGTACTGAAACACTAATAATTTGAATTAAAAATATTCTACTTTGACAAGCCACATTACTTAACACTGAAAGGTCTAAATTTCTAATATCATACTCATTTCTTTTTTCCCCATTGTGGCATCTCCTGTTCAGCTCCTTCATGTATTACTTTAAACATCAAGAATGAATTTACTCCTTTTATATCCTTTTCTTTAATGTTGGCAATTGTATTTACCTAGTTGTATTGTACAGGGTTTGAGTGGGGCTCATAGTGCCCTGTCTCCGTATCTCCATTTATCTGATTTTTCCTTAAAGTTATGCACATTGTGTGCTATAACAACTTCATTATCAAATGCATTCCATTTTTCCACTGTTCTGTGTGGAAAACGGTATTTTCCAATATCCTTCACATACTGCCGCATCCTGAGCTTTTTATGCCCTCTTGTCCTTCCATCTTTTTCTGTCAACAGCACCAGGTCTTCTTTGTCTATCTTTACAATATCATTTACTATTTTATACATTGTTATTAGGTCCCCATGTTCTCTTCTATCTTGTGAGGTTGGCAGTCCATTTCCTTCAGTCGTTCTTCATCTGTGAGATCCTTTAATTCTGGCACCATCTTCGTAACAATCTTCTGTATCCTTTCCATTTTCTTGTATCTTTTTTAGAGCTCGGAGACTATACCACTGCTGCATATTCCAGCCATGGGCATATAATGCTTGTGATGATATTTTTCATCATATCTTTATCCATGTAATGAAATGCCACTCTTATATTAGTCAACATTTTATGATAGTCCAAATATCTTGCTTATGTGTTTTTTCAGGGCTCAAATTTTCCTGTATGATCACTCCCAGATCTTTTTCCTCTTTAGTCTTCATTATTTGTTCCTGTCCCATCACAATAGTTCCATACTGGTCTTCTCTTACTCTTTCCTAGTTCCATTATGAGACATTTCTTGGCATTAAACTCCAATTTCCACTTCCTGCTCCACTCACAGATCTTGTTTATATCTTTCTGCAACAGCAGAAAGTCCTCTATGGTTTTGATAACTCCTAGCAGCTTTGCATAATCAGCAAATAAATTTTTATAACTGTTTATCCCAATGTGAATGTCGTTTGCATAAATCTGAAACATAATGGGGGCTACACTTACACTTGTGGCACTCCACTAATTACTTTATCCCAAGATGAGTATATATCTCTGATCACAGTTCTCATTTCCCTATCCTTCAAATAGTCTCTTGTCCATTCGATCGAAAGTCCACACAGTCCTCCTATGTTCTCTAGTTTCCTATATTTCCAGCTCTTATGTCACATGATCACTTTTTCCCATTAGACTAAGGTATTGTACGCTATGTGTGTGTGTGTGTATTTACCTAGTTGTATGTTACAGGGTTCGAGTGGGGCTCATAGTGACCTGTCTCCATATCTACATTTATCTAACTTCTTAAATTTGCACACACTTTCTGCTATTACAATTTCTTCACTTAATCTATTCCAGATGTCTACCATCCTATGTGGAAAACTGAACTTCTTGATATTCCTATGACACTGACTTTTCGTGATTTTCTTGGAATGTCCTCTTGTTTGTCTGTCTCCCTGCTCCATCAGTGTTACCAGGTCTTGTCTATCTATCTTCTCTATACGGTTTACTAACTTATACATCATTATTAAGTCTCCTCTTTCCTGTCTATCCTTCAAAGTTGGTAGCTCCATCTCCTTCAGTCTTTCTTCATAGGGAAAATCTTTTATTTCAGGGACCATCTTTGTAGCTGCCCTTTGTATCCTTTCTAGTTTCTTGATATCTTTCTGCCTATATGGCAACCATACCACTGCTGCATATTCTAGTCTAGGTCTTATCATAGTGGTTAATATCTTTTTCATCATACTTTTATCCATGTAATTGAATGCTACCCTGATGTTCGTAAGTATCCTGTATGTTGAAGCAAATAATCCATTTATATGTCTTTCTGGAGTCAGGATGTCTTGTATAATCACTCCCAGGTCTTTCTCTTCTCTTCTTTTCATTATAATCTCTTCTCCCATTTTATATTCCCATGTAGGTCTTCTATTACTTTTACCCATTTCCATTACATGGCATTTCTTAGTATTAAATTATAATTTCCACTTCTAGCTCCATCTCCAGATCTTATCAATATCTTTCTGTAATTCCATATAATCATTTTGTTTCTTTATAACTCTCAAAAGCTTGGCTTCATCTGCAAACAAATTTATGTAGCTACTCAATCCTCTTGTATATCGTTGACATATATTTGGAACATTATTGGTGCCCACACCGAACCCTGTGGAACGTCACTGGTTACAGTGCTCCAACTTGATGGTGTATCTCTTAACACTATCCTCATTTTCCTATCTGTTAAGTAATCTGTCATTCAATTTAAGATATTTCCTTTAATTCCCTCCATGTGTTCTATTTTCCATAGGAGTCTTCTGTGTGGTACTGTCAAAAGCCTTTTTAATGTCTAGATACACTGTATCCACCCATCAATCTTGTTAATGTGTTTCTCCGGTGACAAAGTGTTTTGCACGGTTACTCCTAAGTCTTTCTCCTCATTGGTCTCTTTAATTTTCTTATCACCCAGCCTGTAATCCCAGTTTGGTCTGTATCTACTTCTTCCCATTTTCATAACATGGGTCTTGTCTATATTAAATTCCATCTGCCACTCTTTACTCCACTCATATATTTTATCAAGATCTTCCTGTAACTTGTTACAATCTTCCACATTCTTTACTCTCCTCATAATTTTAGTATCGTGCAAACATGTTCATATAACTGTCAATTCCTACTGGCATATCATTAACATAAATCAAAAACATGATGGGACCCAGCACTGACCCTTGTGGAACTCCACTGGTTACCTTCTTCCACTCGGACTTCCTTCCTCTCACCACTGTTCTCATTTCTCTTCCCATTAAGTAATTTTCCATCCATTTTGCTAGTTTATCATTTACTCCTCCAGTCATCTTTAGTTTCCACATCAGTCTATTGTGTGGTACTTTATCAAAGGCCTTTTTCTAGTCCAGGTAGATAGCATCCACCCATCCCTCTCTATGTTGTAGTATGTCAGTCACTCTTGAATAATGTGTGTATTTACCTAATTGTAACATACGGGAAAAGAGCTATGCTCGTACTGTCCCGTCTCCATATCTACTAATGTCCAGCTTTTTCTTAAAATCATGAATATTCCTTGCGTTGACCACTTCCACGTCTAAACTATTCCATGCTTCCACCCTTCTATGAGGGAAGCTATATTTTTTCACATCTCTCCTATAAGTGGCCATTTTTAGTTTTTTCCCATGCCCTCTCGACATTCTTTCATTCCACATACACAGATCTTCCCTATCCATTTTTCCATGCCAATCATCACTCTGTATATTGCTATCAGGTCTCCCTTTCTTCTGTTTTCCAGGGTCGGAAGTTGCATTCTTTTCAGTCTGTCTTCATAAGTCAAATCTCTTAAGTCAGGCACCATTTTTGTTGCAGCCCTCTGTACTTTCTCTAGTTTCCTTATGTGTTTCTTTAAGTTCGAGCCCACTGTATTGTTGCATATTCAAGCCTCGGTCTTATCATTGCAGTAATTATTTTCTTCATCATTTCTTCATCTAAATATACGAACGCCACTCTTATGTTCCTCAATAAGTTCAATACTTCTCCAATTATTTTGTTTATATGTCTCTCTGGCGATAGGTCATTGGTAATTGTCACCCCAAGGTCTTTTTCTTCATGACTGGTTTTATGTCTTCATTTCCTATCTTGTACATACTCCTGATTCTTCTTTCACTCTTGCCAAACTCTAATTTTCTTGCATTTTGTCGTGTTGAACTCCATTTGCCATGTACAGCTCCATTTCCATATTCTGTCCAAGTCTTCCTGGAGTAGTTCGCAATCTTTGTCACATCTCACTTTTCTTAACAATTTTGCATCGTCTGCAAATAGGCTCACATAACTGGACACCCCATCCACCATGTCATTTATGTGTGTGTGTGTGTGTGTGTGTGTGTGTGTGTGTGTGTGTGTGTGTGTGTGTGTGTGTGTGTGTGTGTGTGTGTGTGTGTGTCCACTTTAGAACAACATAATGCCCTACTTACCCACTACAGACTCCACAGTATCACTGGTGGGATAGAATGGTGGAGCAAGAGGTGACACAGTGGAGGAGAGGCTGGAGGGCAGAGAGGAGACATAAGAAGAGGAAGGCAAGCTGATGGAGAGGCTGACTGATGGGTGGTGATGGTTGCCAGGCAGCACACTGGGCATGAAGAGACCCTGCCTGCGTTTGTTCTTTTCCTGGATATCCAGAGTAGGATCATTTTCAATGGCTGCCAGCTGCTTCTTAAATTGAGATTCCCGGTCTTCCCTTTCTGATCCTGGTGCTTTGTGGTAGGAACCAAGGACTCCTCCAAAGGTGCCACTCAGACCCAAAGAGTCTGTTGGCCCCCCCTGCAGGGTGTTGCCACTAAAATGGCGTGGCTTGCTGCCGATGGGTGCTAGGGGCTGGGAATGATTTGGGCCGTTGCCAAATACCGAGTCGTTGTTGCACTGTGAAGCAACACAATGCAATTAATGACAGAAAAAAATCCCCATTAGATTAGCTACATATGAGAATGATGGACATCTCCAAATACATTATTATTACCATCAGAATATTTGCTGTCCAAAATCAGGTCAGCCTTTTGCTCATTAAATAAACAGAATAGCAAATGGAAATTTATAGAACTAAAATCAATGCAATAGTCATCAATATGTTGCTGAAGGATAAATAAGTGGTTGTGGAACCAAGAGAGAGAGAGAGAGAGAGAGAGAGAGAGAGAGAGAGAGAGAGAGAGAGAGAGAGAGAGAGAGAGAGAGAGAGAGATTTTTAGATCAACTGTGAATAGCAGTGAGGACAAATCAGTGACTACATTGGAAATATGATGGTCTGCAATGAGGTGTAAGATGTGACTCACATTGGATGCCTTGGTGGTCATAGCAATGGTGGTGTTGGTGGAGGATGAGGTACTGGTGCCTGGAAGTGGCGGAGTGTCTGGCAGAGCGGATTGTAAAATATCTGCTAAACTTGTTCCTATACAATTCTCACTGGCAGCTGTCTCTCTCACTAAAGTCATCTCCTCTGAAATAGTGAAGACACAAATTGGTAAATGCAATTAATATCCAATGAAAGTAGCTAAGTTGCCCTAAATGTTACCAGCACCATATATGCCACAATTATATAGTAGTATCACATCACTAAATATAAATATGTTGACTATTTCTGTTGGATAAGTTTTCACACAAAAATATAATATAAAAAATGAAATACAACTAACAAATCATTGTAGCAGTTATTTGTATCACATTCAACATTTACCAGTGCTTCAGTGAACATTTTTTTCCCTAAATTTTTGTTGACCTTGGTCTAATAATAAGAATAACCATAATAAATATACAAATAAATAAAAATGTTGCAGAATGTGGTCTTTTGAGTTTATCTGGTATTAAGAGGCAAGATACAATACATTTTTACATAATTCCACCAACTCTACCAAATTAAAAGTCCCCCCGTAGCATATAAAGCAACCAGTCAAGTCTAAGGAGAAGGAGGATAGCCAAAATTCATGGATCGCTGAGGTACAGTGGAACCAAATGCTTGGGGGTCAAGGGGACCCGGAGAGAACTGGTTCAAATCCTGGCCAGGGTCTGAAAGAAAGAAGGACTTCGACTCTGGATAACTGTTCCCTAATGAATGAGCTTTCCGATAGGCGGTACCCCCAAAAAAACCCTCCTTTAGACCATAAATTCCCATGAAAAGCCCATATTGTGTAAATGAAAACATACGGTCTAGATGAGCAAAGGCACAGAAGGCCCCTCGGGGACAGTAGCCATTCTGCTGGATGTCGTTGCATTTGGTAGACTTGTAAATCTCTGGGTGGAACTGCTGCTCAGTGCGAGTGTGACAGTACTGGCAGGCGTCTCCGTTGTCACAGTTGCCTGGCTCACCCCACTCGTCCCCATGCTTAACATTGGGACATGCTGTGGACCTGCCCGGGGATAAAGAATAATAGTGCTTTAGACAACCACTCTATTCTACATGAAGGCAGCAAGAAAAGACAGCTACTCAAATGCTGACTGCAATACTGTTAAAAGCTGTGATGAGCACAAAAACATGGAGAGGATGCACACGTGAAATGCAAGTCTTGAACGTCTTGCAGAGAGAGAGAGAGAGAGAGAGAGAGAGAGAGAGAGAGAGAGAGAGAGAGAGAGAGAGAGAGAGAGAGAATCTTGTCTTACCTATATTTACACTTTTTTGGAGATCTTCTTCTATCCCTAGAGTTGTGGTATTGAGGACAAGCATATCCTTGCCGACATAACCTAGGAGGCCTTTTACATTGCTCTGTTTTGTAATTTGCTAAAACATAACTAGTATCTGAAAAAGAATAAAAAAAAAATTTCAACCTTTGTCATCCATCCATTTCAAACATAATCACACCATAGAAAATGTTCATGTCAACAATGTTTAAGAACTCTCCACTCACACCATCAATTTAAAACTGTGAAAAACTTTTGTATCTGAAACATATAAAAGAAAAGTGTGGTGGACAAAGTACAATTGTAATAACAATAACACAGTGCAAGGTAACCAGATGTATTTACTATTACTTGATCTCCAATGTCATTTTCCTTTTAAGTCATGTACAAAAAAGTACATTTTTCACTCACAAATACATATACAAATGCATATCAACATTTCTCTGAGGATTTTGCATTTACTTTAATGTCAAAGTTGTAGACTATTCAAATGCAATGGCTTTAAGATGCACACATAGTCCTAACTCTGAAAAAACAAATAAATAAAAAAGGGTTTAATTTCTTGGAAGTGGTGGGAAGCAGGGTACAGTGACTCACCCTGCCACTTGGGGTCATCGTTCACCATATTCCGCTCCTTGTCTAGATTGTTTGGGCCACTACCATTTAGACCTTCGTGGTCCATTAGCTCCAGTGCTTGTAGCTCCCGAATGTCATACACTGGAGGCCTGTCAGGAGCCAGGCACCAAGAGAAAATAACATGAAGCAAAGACGTTTTTTTTTTTTTATAGAATACTTTCAATTTTTAACAAAATCATCTTCATTAATGTTCAAGATTTGTACTCATTACTATACTAATAGTATATATCACAGGTCAATAGTAAAACCTCCTCCTAATATGTTAAGTACACTTAGATTAAATTAAAGTGAATGTACTGAGCAAATAAATACTATGTAATGAAGGATACAAAATAGCTTTAGAAGAATTGTTATACATCAAGAATAACTCCAGAGATAACGGCACTAGTGCATGACACCTGTGTACAAGAAACACTGGCCTGTCTGTCTTCTACAAACAATGGCTGGGAATGAGGTTTTACTGACGACACACAACACTGGCACTGGAGACCTGGGGAGACTGGTGAAAGTAGTTGTTCCAGCACCACCCACATGCCCCGCGCAGGAGACCCACCTGACGTCCTCCACGCCGTGGGCAAAGGCACAGTGTGGCCCATTCTTGACACACATGCCCCGAGAGTCAGTGTCATGCACACACATCCCGGTCTTGTAGTACCTCAGGTGATACCGACGCTCTGTGTCACCAGCCGTGCGATGCAAGTATGGGCACCTGCCATCAAACAGTGATTAGTGGTTAAATAATGATCAGAAAACCAAGTACATGCATGGTATGGTTATATCAAATAATCTAAAATATCCAAGTGGAGTATGTGGAACAGACTAGAGGATGTTAAAGAGAAACCCACCAGATAAGGAGAGAAGACTTATGGATGCAATGCAGGAATGGTGGTGGTGGTGATGTAAAAGAAGATGCAGAAGACAGACTAAGATGGAGATACATGATCTTATGCGGTGACTACCTTATGGGGACAGACCAAAGAAAACAATTTCCCAATAGGGTTATATCCTGTAAAAAAGTAATTAGTACAAGATTGGTATTGTCATTAGAGTTCCATGAACAGTGGCAGAGGTTTGCTAAAAAAATGATCTGTATGGTGTGTTTGCTAAGTATACACAGTCAACAGATAATTTTCTGCTTAAATATTCTGAATATTTTCAAAAAGTGAGACTATAAATAAACATCAATTAAATTCTGTTAAGCAAGCCAAAGATATCATACTGTGTATACTTGATTTTTACTGAAAAGTGATATGATAAGTTACCCACTATAATGAAGTGAGGGAAACAATGCAGCACACCATGTCATGCCTTCTTGGGTGATGATTATTGTGATCATTATTGCTACACAAAAGATGCTGAGGGTATGAATGTATCATCTATCTTTGAGGTATCGTGAAAAAACAAACAAATACTATAACATTTAAGGTAGCAAGCCCTTACCAGATTGGGAGATTGACTTATCTATGGTTTATCAAGAGATATCTGAGATTCAATCAGTCCTGACTGAGTGTTACAGTTACAAGCATAAACTATTCAATGCATTGCTGAATTAACCCACTACACTGACTATAATGCTATTCTAATGAACTACAACATGCTTATTAAAACACAAAATATTGTTTTACTACAGCATTAGATTGAATTAATCTAAATAAATCTAATTAGGATTATTGGGTTGGTACATCTCGGTATATATTCTTGATGCTGGGCCTTCGCTCAACAACCCCGAAACACTGTCTCCATTATCCTGCAATATCTTCCTGTCAAAAAATACAACCTAATAGGAAACCCTCAGTTGGTACAAGTAGGCCCGCCACTGCAGGCAATGAACCGCAATATAAGAGAGAATACAATACAAAGGAAGGCCATGACAAAAGTAATCATCCTGGATCGCATCACTGCAGAACCGATAATAAATAAACAGATAAAGACGGGGCAGCATAGATATAGGAAGTCTTACGGCGGTGGAGGGAAGAGCGGGGGCACGGTGGGAGGGAGGGACGCGGCACCTGTCTTCGCTTTGTTTACATACACACCCACTCCTGCTCGGGGCCCTTTGTCCCTTACTTTGACTATATAAACCACACTATTCCACACACACCCTCCCAAATACACCATCTGGACACCTTGAGTCCTACCCAGGAATTCTGAGCACAAAATAATGAGAAACGAAGTAATAACACGGAATAATAAGGTAGAATAAGGATGGCTGAGGCGTCCACTCCCGTACTCCATAATCTCCGCCCCTAATAACGCCCCCTTCCCAGCACACCAGCAACACATATCCTCGCTAACGCCCTGTCTGGATGTGTTGGATCATTGACTGTCATCGAGAAGAATCACGATCGAAAAATATAGTGTAAATAAAGCGTAATACGGTGTTACTCACTCATCCCCGTCAGGACAGATGCCCGTGTTTTCGTCAAATTTGTTACAATAAGTATCCGCTGAGTAATTTAACGTGCCATCTCTTCTTCTAATGGGTCTTCTTCGCCGCTGATTCAAAAAGTGCCAGTGGAAACACGTGTATGGGCGGTGCTGCGTGCACTTGTGTTGCAGGAAGAGGCTGCACTGCTCCACTCGGAACTCTTTCAAATATCTGCGGAAAACAAGCGAGTAAATTAATTCAAGCCACTATATTAACAATTTTCTGCGTTTCCGTCACTCAGTCACATTCAGTACAAACACGATCACCGTCTCGTACGTATAATGAATAGGTTTTTCTGTCTGCGGAGCCCATAACGCCTTACTGTCCTGAGCCTTCATTTTGTTTGTTTTCGTGGCGCCGCGCATGTCCCCCGCGCATCCTGACGTCACTCTCCCCTGACGTAGGGATGTGTCAGTGCAATATCTACGTTGTTTGAACATTTACTAAACTTATTTATCTTCTGTATTATTTCCCATCGGGTCAGAATGTTTAAACTTCTGTCATTAATACATCAGAGTTGCTCACATTTCCTGCCAAGACTGCACATATCTATTGACAAATTATGTGGATCAGCAACGATTATTTGCTCGAAACGTTCACTAGCATCAACTTTTACATATGGATATTGAAAGTGCGTGTCTAACCTTCTATCTAGCCTTATATTAGTACAGTTTAAGAGTCTATTGAAGGAGCTAGAGAAATATTGATTCCACTATCGAAATGGCGGGAAGGGACACATAGGCCTACCTGATCAGTAAGCTTTATGTTACTGTTATTCATATAGCAATATTATACCATCATATTATCAGCATTACCTCCGCGCCTCTCTAGCTGCACGAGCGTGGCATATCAGAGCACACATTCTTGGCGACAGTGAGGTAGGTTATTGTGCGTAAAAGACGGGACGGAACAAGCAGCACATTGAATTCTTGCCAGATACATCCACCAGAATTACTGCTTGCTGATTTTTACGAAATGTTCTAGTAAAAATGAGACAAAAATCGGTAAAGACCCGTTTTTAAGCAACGTATACCAGTGTCTAGAAATAGCTTATATATGTGACCGATGTATAACAATGGTATTATAACGGTAGTCTATTAATATATACTGTAACTCCCCCCATAACCTCCTCAGAGTTCAAAGGGTACATAGCTGCGTCACTTCCTACTTCCGAGCCTCGCCGCTGGCCTGCTGCTAGGGTGTGTGTGTGTGTGTGTGTGTGTGTGAAGGGGCGCGCGTCGTAAAGGGGACGCTGAGCTCGATTGGGAGACGGGGAACAAGGATCGAGGGTGCGGCATTTCAGAGGACACAACTTTTTAAAGAGGGTTCATTCCATTTCCAGAGGGCGCGTCTCCTCTCCTCATCTTATAGGTTACTCCCCCCCCCCACATTATTATTATTATTATTATTATTATTATTATTATTATTATTATTATTATTATTTTTATTTTTTATTTTTAGTACATATCCGTCCTGGCAAAGACCTATTTTATCTTATTGTTTATTTTATCTTTCTTATTACCGTACATACATAACTCCATTCAGCGGTTAAGATATTTCTCATAATTACTTACAACTTTGGATGTACTTTTAATTTTACTTACTCTGTACAGACGCATTGATAATTTTCGTATCCTAGAGAAAACTAAATGAAGCCAACCAGCCTCTTATCCTCTCTCTCCCTCTCTTTTCTGTGTCCATTCAAACTTTCTGTCATATCTTTCATCGATTTATCTATTTCTATTCTATCTTCACAGTGCTCTAAGTGTTATCAGAGAACAATCATACCAAGGAAACGCTAAACAGAGCACTCCCTGCACAATATTAGCAGTGTACTTTTGCCTCCGCCGGAACGATTAGCTCTCTTTACGTCCTCCTCATCCCACTATTTCTTGCCTTGATATTTTGTGGTAGTGGTTCTTTATATGACACTTATGCACTGGGTGTGTCTCTCCCGCTGGTAGTGCTGCCGCTTTTCCACCACACCCTTTTGTTTAGAACGCCGTGGAGAGAGAGAGAGAGAGAGAGAGAGAGAGAGAGAGTATACTATTTCTTTCATGGGATTATTTTTCTACATATCGATAATAGTTTATGTAGAATCTCTCTCTCTCTCTCTCTCTCTCTCTCTCTCTCTCTCTCTCTCTCTTTCTGTGTGTGTGTGTGTGTGTGTCACGGTGCCCTCCCCTCTACAAAGTCGGTTACCTGGCCCTAGAGACATCTTTCTGAGGGGTCCGCTATCAATGGGTCTGCCTTTTCCCAGATGAATTTAGGTGTGCATCACTTGTTATTTTCAGAAAAAAATAATAATACATAGTGTAATATAATGTTATTTATTTATTTTTTGAAGCTTATATTCTTCACTCAAAAAAAGTTGTCTTCCACAAACTTTTAACTTATATATATATATATATATATATATATATATATATATATATATATATATATATATATATATATATATATATATATATATATATATATATATATATATATATATATATATATATATATATATATATATATATATATATATATATATATATATATATATCTCTCTCTCTCTCTCTCTCTCTCTCTCTCTCTCTCTCTCTCTCTCTCTCTCTCTCTCTCTCTCTCTCTCGAGCTTCCTTTTTTTACAACCTATTCGTCTCCCTCATCAGGAGGGTTTCATCTTCCCATTTTCCCTCAAAGAAAAAGTTTTACGGGTTTGTACTCCGCCGTCACCTTGCGTCGCTGACTTACCTCGCCATGTCTCCCTCTACAGGCAAGCACGTCTTCCAGCATAAGCAGGTCAACTTGCCGCACTCTTATCTACTCTTAACTTTGACTGTTTTTAGCTTGTCTCGGTGATAATGTTATTGATTTGCTTATCATCTACCAGTTATCTATCTTTATAAGGGGGCTGTCAATAGATAAGCAGATTTAAGATAAGACTTAAGAAGTAGGGCGTCCGGAGGTGAGAGGGAAATGGGGACGCGTATTCCCGTGTGAGGATGTCCAAGATATTGTATACCTACCTGAATTGGGTGTATTCTTTTTATACATAACACTGCATGTATGTGTAGAATTTCATTATATTCTATCACCTTACAAAAAGTCTGACAAGTTCCTGACGGAGAGGACAAAACTATAAGCTATATAGACACCACTTGACGAGCCTTCCTGCTATGAAGAGTAGACAGAGTGACGTGTCCCAGTCTCCCAGAGGTTTACGTTGTGTGTACTAAGGAGACGGCGCACGCAGGTCAGTTTGGAGTTAAAGAAAGTGAGGCAATACTGAAGTGGTTTGGTTAAGTGCAGAGAGAGAGAGAGAGAGAGAGAGAGAGAGAGAGAGAGAGAGAGAGAGAGAGAGATGAGATGTAGGTTGGGGAGAAAGATGGGAGAAAGATCATAGAGACGAACTCTCAGTCAGGAATAACACAATAGGAAGGTTTATTGAAGGAAGACACATGGATCATCCTTGTAACAGAAGCCAACGAGGACTGAATAAGGCGCATTGAGACGTGTCCTGTAGTAAAACGATCCCCTGAAGGAGGTATCGCAAAGAGGCAATCACTAATTCTGCATTTGTTACACTGTTTATCATGTGAAGGTGGCTAATAAATCTCAGGTTGACTCTAACGTTTCTGGCCCTCCTCCCCCCTCTTCCCCCGAAAAAAGTCCTCTTCAGAGAGATACTTTTTGTCGAAACGTTAGAGTATAATAAAAGTATTCCTGGGTCAACTTGAGATTTAACTACAACCTTCACTACTCACTCGGGGCAATGGTTTCCTAGCGGGTGGGCTTTGAGATAGGAGGTACCCCAAAAATTACCCCCTTTAGCCCATATATTCCCGTGAAAAGCCCATGGTATATATATATATATATATATATATATATATATATATATATATATATATATATATATATATATATATATATATACACACACACACACACACACACACACACACACACACACACACACACACACACACATATATATATATATATATATATATATATATATATATATATATATATATATATATATATATATATATATATATATATATATATATATATATATATATATATATATATATATATATATATATATATATATATATATATATATATATATATATATATATATATATATATATATATATATATATATATATATATATATATATATATAATGTCCATATAACTATTTCACTGCTTATCATACTAACTTGATCGTGAACTCTAGCTAATCTTCTGACTGATAGTTGACGAGAATAGGACCATTGTCAATTCACTGGAGTAGCTGTGGGCGATTCTACTAATTGGAAGCAAAAGTAACTCTGGTGCAATCAAACCTCTACCAGTCCTGCATCAAATATTTAACCTCTTCAGTACCATGACGCGTTTCCATATCCATTCATCTTACTATTTAGTGATTTTGTACAACTTCAGAAACTTACGTAGGGAATTAAAGTAGTGAAGACTGTAGCCATTAATCTTATGACCTCTATAGACCCTTCCTAATGTCAGTAAAATGATCTAATCGTATACAAATCTCAAGGTGAAAATGCGTTCAGGTACTGAAGGGGATACAGGCTGTTATTTTCCTGTGATAGTTAAAACCCTCAAACTAACTCTTGAACCTCCACCCACTTGACATGACTCTTAGCTAATCCGCTCCATCCCGCTAGAGAAGGGGGTAGAATGAGGGATGAGAAGAATTAATAGCAGTTAGGAGTTAAACAGTAATTGTGGGGATGAGGAAGGAGGAAGAGATAGAAAGAGGGAAAAGAGAATTGGAGGAGGAAGGGTTGGTGAAAGGAAAGGAAGTGGGAGAGAAAGAATGCTAAAGGGAAGAGGAAAGGGAGAAGAAAAAAATATATATTAGAGAGGAGGACGAGAAAGAGGAGGAGGATGTTGTAGTGGAGAGTGCTGGGGAACAGAGAGAAGAGAGAAGGTAAAGGAGATAATGATTATTGTTGTGGTGGTGGGGAGGGGAGGGGAGATGGGGAAGGATGAGATGGGTGTGGAAGTTCGGAAGGGGAAGGAGTGGAGGGAGGAGGATATCGGGGGGAGGGGGCACGGAGATGATAGCACAACAAAGCAGTAAAAAAGAGTAATTGGAGGAGGAGGGAACGTGACAGTGTTGGGAGTTGTGGGAAGGATGGAGGGGATTGGGAAAGAGGAGGAGGAAGAGATATCGGACGAATGGGAGGAAGAGGAAGAGGAAGAGAAGACTTGGTGGTGACAGGGGCAAGAGACGGGGATGGACACTGATCAGGGAAAAGAACGGCGGATGGACGAGTCAGGTGAGGTGGAGGGTCAAGGTTTGTGTTTCAGTGGGTCCTAACCTAATCTTCCCTAACTTAACCTAACCAATCACAGGAAAACATGCAGCCTTTATCAGGTGTAGGAGGTGAAATGTTGCAACTGAATATATAGAGCAGGAGTGACTGAATGAGGTTTTACTGCAGCCGATATGCAATACCGTAAAAGGTTTCAAAGATTTCAAAGATTCAATAACTCAGTAAAGGGTGTTTGGAAATTATATTCTAATACATTCACCACACGGTTCAATTACCTTAATAGAAAAACTAGAGGAGTTACAAAGGATATAATTACTCGCTTCAGTACCAGGACTCGTTTTCATATTTGTTCTGCTTACAATTTGGTGATTCTATACAACTTCAGAAACATATGTAGGGATTAGAATACTGAGGACTGTGGCCATTAATTTTCTGACCTCCATAAACCCATCCTAATGTAAATAAAATCGTCTAAGGGGACCATCAATGCATTATAAAAATACGTTCCGGTACTGAAAGGGGGTTAAGGATTTCAGAATACAAGAAGTCATTATAATTTTTAACACTTGTTTCGTAAAGAGCGGGAAACCAGAGAGTCATATTGCACCAGAGGAGTTTCTAAACGAGCGAAGTTTCGGGGGAGAAACGAAAAATCTAAGCAATTTCATTTAGGCTCCACACCTGCGTCTGCTGATACGTCTCTCATTGTGTGTGTGTGTGTGTGTGTGTGTGTGTGTGTGTGTGTGTGTGTGTGTGTGTGTGTGTGTGTGTGTGTGTTAAGGAGAATAAGCAAAACGTACAAATAAGATCAAAAGAAATGAATGAAACAAAATAGAATGAAATGAAATACAAAAATAGACAAATAAATAAATAAACAGAAAAATGAAATAAACAATAAATTTACAAAGACGAACGGATGATAAAAAAAAGAATAAAACAAAACAAAATATGTCATTCCTTTAAAAATAGTTAGTCAGAGAGAGAGAGAGAGAGAGAGAGAGAGAGAGAGAGAGAGAGAGAGAGAGAGAGAGAGGTGACAGTCACTCTACTCCTATCCGTTAACATTTTTCCCGTGTCTCTTGGATGTAAGATAGATGGCGCAGTTTTACATGCCTGAATGAACTGTTTCCTTAATTTGACAAAGGAGAGCGTCAGTCACACAATGGATGGCTGGAAGGGAGAGGGAACAGAGCAAACGCCACTCATCTCTACTTCATTGTATTGTCCTTTCTTTCTTTTCTGACGCATAACTTTGCAATTCCTTTATTCTCTTCGGTTCTACATAATCATGGCGGGTAATCTTTCTATTTCTGACTGTATTGGTTACAGGTTTATTGTATTGTTCTTCTTTCTTTTTTGATTCACAACTTTTCGACTCTCTATTCTCTTAGGTTCTACACAATGATCGCGGGTAATTCTTCTGTTTCTGACTGTATGGATTATAACTTTATTGTATCATCCTTCTTTATTTTTGGTTCACAACTTTTCAACTCCTTTATTCTCTACAGTTGGTAAGGACACCGGAGCATGCCACTGCACTTCCGCAAAGCCGGGCAGTTGGACAGTTCTACACAATTACCGCGGCTAATTCATCCGTTTCTGACTGTATTGTAACACTTTTAGGATGTTAGTATAAGGATCAGACTATGAAATAAACCTCTTTCTTGCCGCTCAGGACCTGCAAGAAACAGTCATGACACGAATTTCTTTTATAACGCGTCTTTTCACCTTATTCCTCTGCATTATAGGGTGCTAGCCAACGGTAAACTAGAGTCAGAATATCAAATAAACCTTTTCCCTTCCATTCAATGTCTATATGGAACTCATTAAACCCCTTCAGTACCATGACGCGTTTCCATATTCATTCTGCTTACTATTTGCTGATTTTATACAACTTCAAAAACTCATGTGGAAGATTAAAATAGTAAAGACTCTGGCCATTAATCTTCTGACCTCCATAGACCCTTCCTAATGTCAATAAAATGGTCTAATCGTACACAAATTTCAAGATAAAATTGTGTCCCAGTATTGAAGGCCTTATGAAGGAGATTTCAAGATAATTTATCATTTTCTTTTAGCTAACTCTCTCAGACCTGCACGGGGACTGGCAACTAAGAAGGCTTTTTTGTTTACTCTTTCTGTTGCCCTTAGCCAGTTTCTCCCTCTTACATAAAGAGAGTCACACACCACGATTTTCTTAAAGAGTGTTGCGATTTTATTAACCCCTTTAGTACTGGGACGCATTTTTACCTTGATTTTGGGTGAGATTAGACCATTTTATTGACTTTAGGAAGGATCTATGGAGGCCAGTATTTTTACTATTTTAATCCCTCACATGAGCGTCTGAAGCTGTATAAAATCACTAAATAGTAACCAGAATGAATATGGAAAGGGTTAAAGACTACTGGTTCTTTGGGCGATGTGGTATCAGAATCGTGTATGCATTACGTCAATACTTCAGTTAACTTTTTACTTCTTACATTTATTCTCTCTCTCTCAGTATACGTGTGAAGGAGACAGTCATGCATACACCACGATTCGCTATTTTCTTGAAGATTATTGCTTCTTTAGGGAATGTGGTGCTTAAATCATGTGTGCATTACGTCAGTACCTCAGTTAATTTCTTTTCTCACACATTTATTCTCTCTCTCTCTCTCTCTCTCTCTCTCTCTCTCTCTCTCTCTCTCTCTCTCTCTCTCTCAGTATACGTACGTGTGAAGGAAACAGTCATGCACCACGATTCACAATTTTCTTGAAGACTATTTAGTTCTTTAGAGAGTTAGTTGTTTGAATCATGTGTGCATTACGTCAATACACCTCAATTAACTTCTTTCTTCATGCATATATTCTCTCTCAGTATACGTGTGAAGGAGACAGCTTCTCACACACCTCGAGTTTCTGAAAGAGTGTTGTTATTTTCTTGAAGACTATTGGTTCTTCAGGGAATGTGGTGTTAAAATCGTGTGTGCATTGCGTAGATACTGCAGTTAGTTTTTTTCTCCCTGCGTTTATTCTCTCTCGGTATACGTGTGAGGAAGTTTAGCCAAGGTCACAAAAATTGGGTTGTAAAAGTATTCCTGCTCAATATTCTGCTCGCAAAGGATGATTATTGGAGATTCCGAAAGTTGGGCAGTTTATTTTCAGAGGTGTCTCGATACTCCTCGTGTGAAACAATGCATGTCTTACTATGGAGAAGAAAAGAGACTAGAAAAGAGGTAGAGAGTTCCAGAGTTTACTAGTAAGAGGTATTTGTGAAGATATTGGTTAACTTTTGCATTCATGTGTAAGAGACTACATATATTTTTAAAAAGTAGTTATTTTAAACCTCTTTCCTCATGTTTCCTACCTCTTTATTTGATTCTTTTTGTGATATTATGGATGTTCTTGTTCCAGAAATTTTAGACCCCTTTCCTCATGTTTCCTACCTCTTTATTTGATTCTTTTTGTGATATTATGGATGTTCTTGCTTCCAGGAATTTTAAACTCATTTCCTAATGTTTCCTACCTCTTTATTCGATTTTTTTTGTGATATTATGGATATCTTTATACTTCCAGAAATCGGTGCTTCTGTCCTGAACATTTCCTTTGCTATTAGTGTTGCATGTCGTCACTTGTTCCCCGCGTCACCCTTTCCCTCAGATCACCACATGTCCATGATTAAATTCAATCTTCTCTGTACTCGTCCAATCCTCATCTTCCTCACCGCTCCCCTCCCCATATCGTGCAAGTCTCTCCGCACCTTCCCATCAGCAGGGAATGGATCACCGTGTGGAAAGCTCTCTCTCTTTCTCTCTCATCATTGTCTTCCCTCGCCCGCCACACATATCATTGCATCCTGTCTTGCCTTTCCTGCGACGCCTCTCAGCCTTACCTGACACAGCTCATACACGGTGTCCCCTGCACTCCATGGTTGACTCCTTGATTGATTTCAGGAGCCACATCAACAACAGGATCATATTGTCCATCTGCGTGTCTGCCTATATTTTTCCATCTATCTATCTATTTATCTATCTATCTATCTATCTAGTATCTATTTATCCATAGCACCACCACCCAGGAAAGAGGGGAGATTGAAACATTTGCATTAAGGAACCTCGTCTTATTGGTACATTGTCGCGTCGTGTGGCGGTGAGCTTCCACCGGCGCGGTGTGTTTCTAAGGGGCTCGGGTGTTCCTGAGAGTCGGGTGCCTGAGGGTGTGGAGCCACTAGCGCGCCCCCAGCACCCAGGCCGGCTGTCACACGGGCATGGTGTTTGGGGGACGTCTGGGGTCCCTCATAGCGTACTGACTTTCCCGGGTGCACCGCGGACATGTCTGCGGCGGCTTACGGGTGACGGGCGGAGGGCGGTGGCAGTCACAAGGGGGCGAGGGTGCCATACTGGGCCCCCGGTAGGATGGTGGTGGCCACGGGGATCGGCCGTCGCCATAACAACAACAACAACAACAAGCGTAGCAAGGACAGCAGGCTGCACAGCCCTCGGCAGGAGTCACCCTGATCTGCGGCACGGGGCCATAGGGGCGAGGGGCAGTGGCCCTGGGCAGTGTGTTGCATCGAGCTGGAGCACTTCTCTCTGGGGAGCCGCAGCGCGGGGTCACGCCGCTGACGGTGGCCAGCGAAGGACTCCGGGTGAAGGAGCGTGGAAGGCTGGCGCCCCGGGACACCGGTGGCTTGTTGGCCCAGTTGTCCGCCGCGTGCAGGTCAGTGAGGGAGCGTCGCTCCCGAGGAGGGAGTGTGGTGTGCTCGGCGGCCCGAGGGGGGACGTGGTTGTGGAGGCACACTGGCACTTGCTGCCTGTGGGAAATACTGGGATACGTGAACACACACACACACACACACACACACACACACACACACACACACAGTTACATGACACTGTCCTTTGAATTCAAAACGTCCATACAGTAACTTGAAAGTAAAAAAAGCTGATTCTATTTTTGATTCTTGTCAGGTTTTACTTCTGTTGGAGCAACAACTTTTTTTTTGTATTTTACAACAGCGATAACATTTACTTTTTACTACGTTCGCAAAGCTGAGGACAATGTCTGCCTCCGTTTCAGGCAAGAAATCTGACCTGAGAGGCGGATGTGGCGGTCGAGGGCGTGGCCTGGCGGGGGCGGGAAGGGACAGAGGCAGCTGCTGTCTCTTTTGCAGCCACTCACGCTGCGGAGGGAAGGAGTGTTGGCGAGGCGTGGCAAAAGTGTAGCACATCAGTTCAGAGCACAGCAGAAGGTGGCGCAAATACTACACCTTGTGACGGTAGATGAACAGGAAGACCGCCGCCGTGCCCGCCATCTCCGTGCTGACGAAGGCCACCACGAGCAGCAGGAAACACCAGCCGTACGAGTAGGTGAAGAGCGGCGGCTGGAAGGCTGAACGAGGCCGCAGTCTGTCCCCCACCTCGCCCTTCAGCGTGGCGATGTAGATGACTACGCCCAGCAGCATGGTCAGCCCTGCCAGAGAGAGAGAGAGAGAGAGAGAGAGAGAGAGAGAGAGAGAGATTAGTAGAAACAGTTTGCACACATTTTCCTTTCTCCTGCATACATCTGTGGCAGTTTTAATGGCATAGTACATACGACAGCTAGAGTTAGGGATGAATGAAGCCTTACGAATACAAGCACGGTAATCAAATAAATACAAATAGAGTATTGAAGCAGGTGGTATTAATCTCTTTCTCTCTCTCTCTCTCTCTCTCTCTCTCTCTCTCACTGACACACACACACACACATACACACACACACACACACACACACACACACACACACACACACACACACACACACACACACACACACACACACACACACACACACACACACACACACACACGGCCCGGTAGTGGTTAGAGCGCTGGCTTCACAAGCCAGATGACCAGGGTTCGATTCCCCGGCCGGGTGGAGATATTTGGGTGTGTCTCCTTTCACGTGTAGCCCCTGTTCACCTAGCAGTGAGTAGGTATGGGATGTAAATCGAGGAGTTGTGACCTTGTTGTCCCGGTGTGTGGTGTGTGCCTGGTCTCAGACCTATCCCAAGATCGGAAATAATGAGCTCTGAGCTCGTTCCGTAGGGTAACGTCTGGCTGTCTCGTCAGAGACTGCAGCAGATCAAACAGTGAATTACACACACACACACACACACACACACACACACACACACACACACACACACACACACACACTCTCTCTGGCTTCACAAGCCAGAGGACCGGGGTTCGATTCCCCGGCCGGGTGGAGATATTTGGGTTTGTCTCCTTTCACCTGTTCACCTAGCAGTGAGTAGGTACGGGATGTAAATCGAGGAGTTGTGACCTTGTTGTCCCGGTGTGTGGTGTGTGCCTGGTCTCAGGCCTATCCGAAGATCGGAAATAATGAGCTCTGAACTCGCTCCGTAGGGTAACGTCTGGCTGTCTCGTCAGAGACTGCAGCAGATCAAACAGTGAAACACACACACACAACCTCTGTAACCCTATATACAGCAACCCCTATAGGCAGGTAAACACATACCGGAGATGATGAAGGTGACGCCAGCGAGAAAGGTGAGGTACCGGCGGCGAGGGGAGCAGCGTCCGCCAACACACAGCACCTCCGCCGCCAGCAGCAGTCCCGCCGCACTCAGGAAGAACCCGCAGGACCTCAGCACCGCATCTGGAACACAGGGAAACTAATGTAAGGAGGATCTGACTAGGTGTTGTTGTGTGTTGCTATAAGTTAACTCTGTCGCTGTTAGTTAATCTTTTCCATGATCATATGCAACTTTTAAATGAATAGTTAATGAATGGTTTATATAGATTAATCCCTTCAGTGCTATGATGCGTTTTTCATACTTATTCTGCTTAGTATTGAGTGATTATATACAGCTTCAGAAACTTATGTGGGGATTGAAATAGTGAATATTCTGGTCATTAATCTTCTGACCTCCATAGACCCTTCCTAATGTCAATAAAATCGTCTAATCATACCCAAACTCATGGTAAAAATGCGTCCCAGTATTGAAGGGGTTAATAGTCTCTTAAGGTAAATAGTTATGTAGCTTAGCAATGATTATATTAACGTTGTGTTTTTTTTTTTTTATACCCATACAAGCGAATAATCGATACAACGGGTCTGAATGCTGACAAAAGACGCCACGACACTTGAAGGTTTGTGAAGAAAGACTGTTTGTTTTCTTTGTGAGTGTTCCTCCCCGTCTTTTTTCCTTCTAATGTGTGTGTGTGTGTGTGTGTGTGTGTGTGTGTGTGTGTGTGTGTGTGTGTGTGTGTGAAAGAGAATTCGGTGAGGGATACATGTTGTGGGGGCGGTCGGGGTGAGAAGATAGTGAAAGAGACCACCTGAAGTTGCCGCTTCCTTAAGAAAAAAAAAGTAAAAAAAAAAAAAAAACAGTTGGCCAGTTTAATTAAAAAAAAAAAGAAGTAAAATTACATAATTGAATGGTGCATGACTGAAGCTCAACATAGGTGCCTGAGGGAAGACAGAAAGTTGCTGTGTCAGAAAAAAATGTCAATAGCGATACCAACAGTGATCTCTTGTAGCATATATACATCAGAGCGAGTAGTGTTCCCTGGAGGTGTGCCGTTGGAAAGGCAAAACCCCTCGACGTTAAGTTAACCCCAACCAGTGAACCACAACACTATAATGGCAGAAGGTCGTGACGGAGAGAAGCCTGCTGTGCCATAACCTTTGTGATCGCTTTACTGTAGCTTGTACCCCTGAACTCAATGAGATGAGTCTCGTACGATGCACAATATTCAAGTTAGAAGGTTGCTTAATTATCGTACATGATCAAATACCTGTTAAAATAGAAAAAAAAAAAATAATAAGTAGGCTCATAAACGTTATGCTGTTGTGTTTGTTGTTGTTTCCCATTGTTGTAAGGAAGCATATGTTTTTATACTGTTATACTTTACTACCAAGAGTGTACTGCTTAGAATGTTTTGGATAGCACTATGTGTTACCAACAGAAGGGTGGGCGCGGTGTCTGTGGGTACCAGAAACTATCATAATTATAGACACTGTGGCGATTGTAGAAATAGATAGATAGATAGGTGCAGAGAGAGAGAGAGAGAGAGAGAGAGAGAGAGAGAGAGAGATTTTAAACCTATCAGATCTCTCTCTCTCTCTCTCTCTCTCTCTCTCTCTCTCTCTCTCTCTCTCTCTCTCTCTCTAGCATAGCATCTTTAGTACTTGAAGTTTAAAGGTGAATGAAGGGATTACACAGAAGAGCATATAAGGCGGAGGAGGAGGAGGAGGAGGAGGAGGAGGAGGAGGGAAGGAGAAAGAGAACGAAAACAGAAAACGAGGATAAGGAGGCGTGTACTCTTTTATCTAATCTACGTTGTTTTTAACCCCTTCAGTACCATGACGCGTTTCCATATTAATTTTGCTTAATACTTGGTAATTTTAAACAGCTTCAGAAACTTGTGTGGGGGATTGAAATAGTGAAGACTGTGGCCATTAATCTTCTGCCCTCCTTAGACCCTTCTCAATGTCAATAAAATCATCTAATCGACCCAAAACTCAAGGTAAAAATGTGTCCCAGTACTGAAGGGATTAAAAGTAATGGGATCCTTTCGGTCACTATTGCATTTCTGTAACAATAAACCTAAATATCTTTCATCATCACCACTTGCGTATATTCCTGCTTAAAAATGAAAAAAATCATACTTTCTCACCGCGAATTGAAGGATAACACTTTCTTAACCCCTTCAGTACTGGGACGCATTTTTGCCATGAGTTTTGCGTACCATTAGGCCATTTTATTGACATTAGGAAGGCTCTATGGTGGTCAGAAGATTAATGGTCACAGTCTTCACTATTTCAATCCCCCAACATTAGTTTCTGGAGCTGCATGAAATCACCAAATAATAACAAGAATGAATATGGAAGCGCGTCATGGTACTGAAGATCCTAACTCCTTCAATACTAGGACGTATTTCTACCATGAGTTTTGCGTACCATTAGACAATTTCATTGACATTAGGATGGGTCTATGGTGGTCAGAAGATTAATGGCCACAGTCTTCACTATTTCAATCCTTCACATGAGTTTCTGGAGCTGTATGAAATCACCAAATAGTAAGCAGAGTGAATATGGAAACATGTCATGGTACTGAATATGTTAAACAAATTTCGCAAGGTGCCTGGGTTACGGAGAATTCTGCATGAAAGTTCCAATATTTCTTTCGCCTTCGGGCACACGGCAGACGTTGGTTTCCGGGCGCCTGAGTGCTAAATAAATAAACTAGTCGGGGATTTCGGAATTTCGCCCAAGAATTCCAATATTTAATTAAGCGAACGTAAGACAGTCGGTGGGGCAGAGTATGTAAGAGAACTCGATATTGGAGACGAGGTGGTAATGGAGATGGACGGCTGAAAAATATACTTGTGGACAGAAATCAGGAAAACGTGTTGTATGTACACTCTTCCTCCTCTTCTTTTTCCTGTCCCTTTGCTCTGACGTTCCTCTGATCAGCTGACAGTTTACTGGATAACCTGACAGTAAACTTGTAGCAGATTAAGTTTTATACTGGAGAGAAATTCTGAACATAATAGAAGTGAGTGTGGCGTGTTGCTTGATTTCTGGAGATGTTGAGGGGAAAATGAAAACGTAATGAGTAAAGCAAGCCACAAACTGAAACACGAGTCCAGAAGAGATTGCAAACGTGTAGGATTTCCAAGGAAGTGCAGAATGTCATGTTAAAGTCACGCGCATTACCAAGAGAGAGGGAAAACAATTCTGCAACCCCGACTAATAATCTCTGTGGGGTTTGGAGATTGCCTTTATGAGAGAGAGAGAGAGAGAGAGAGAGAGAGAGAGAGAGAGAGAGAGAGAGAGAGAGAGAGAGTTAGCACTACCAGTCTTAAATAAAAAGAATTGAACTATATATTTTGAAAAGAATATATAAAGGTTGCTTCACGTAAACTTTCATAATGGATGCGACTGAACTCTTTAGAAGCCATTGCGCAAGGAGGGCTGTTTTCAAGTGGTAGTTTGGTATGACGGTGTTTTGAGCCATCCCCTTGACGCTCCTGTTGTTGTGTTGATGCTGCCGCCGTGCACTGCCTCTCGTGACCCTCATACATATATACTATACTCAGGTGACAAGGGGCGACACTGCCTGGGGAGCTGTAACACCGTTGTAAAGGCATAACATGAATGTGTATTGCGCCTGCTGCTACAGTAACTACAACTACAAGAACTGCTACTACTGGTATATACTGCTGCTAATGCTACTGCTACTGCCACTGTTGCTGTTACTGTTACTGCTGCTGCTGCTGCTGCTGCTGCTGCTACAACAACAACAACAACAACAACAACAACAACTACTACTACTACTACTACTACTACTACTACTACTTTCTACTACTGCTACTACTATTACTACTGCTACCACTACTATTACTACTGCTACTATTTCCACTCCTTCTCCTCCTCCTCCTCCTCCTCCTCTTGCTACTACCACTACTACGACTACTAGTACTACTTATTCTACTACTTCTACTTCTACTACTACTACTACTTCTACTATTGCTACTATTACGACTACTACTACTACTACTACTACTACTACTACTACTACTACTACTACTACTACTTCTACAACTATTACTTCCCACATAAATTTCAGAAGCAGTATAAAATCACCAATTAGCAGAATGAATATTGAAACGTGTCATGGTAGTGAATGGGATTAAGGGTGTTTTTGCGGCTTTGGTGGAAGATCAACAAGATTCCTACATCAGCAATAGAAGAAACGCTCGTGAGAATCCATCTAATTATTAAAGTGGCCTCTGAAAATAGTCGTGGTGAGGGAGCAGAGCGTTTGTGAATACTGGGCTGTGCTTTTCTTACTGTATAGTGAATGTATAATGGGTGATCTCAAACCACTATATCACCACCACCACCGCCACCACGACCGCGACTACAACCACCATCACCAACATCACTACCACCACCGACAATACCACCATCTCATTGCCAGCACTGTCATTATCGTGAGCTCATCATAATCACCACTGACGCTGATACCACCATTACTGGGAATAGCACCAGCAGCAGCAACAACAGCAGCAACGAAAACAACGACAACAACAAGAAAAACAACTATATTATCTTCTACTATGCTACTGCTACTACTACTACTACTACTACTACTACTACTAACCTAATCTACTGCTACTTTTACTTTTACTTCTACTCCTCCTCCTCCTCCTCCTCCTCCTCCTGCTACTACTACTACTACTACTACTACTACTACTACTACTACTACTACTACTACTACTACTACTACTACTACTACTACTACTACCACTACTGCTAGTACTTCTACTACTACTACTACTATTACTACCTCTATCACTTTAATCAATAGGGGTGGCGGTAGTAATGGAAGAAATAGCAGTAGTAGTAATAATAATGATGATAGTATTAGCAACCTTCTTCTTCTCCTCCTTCTCTTCCTCCTTCTTTTCGTCATCATTGTTACTCATATCATCATCATCATCATTATCATCATCATCAGTAGCAGCAGCAGTAACGGTACAGTAGTAGTAGTAGTAGTAGTAGTAGTAGTAGTAGTAGTAGTAGTAGTAGTAGTAGTAAAAGCAGCAGCAACAATAATCATTTTAATTTTCTCCTTAACAAATGTATCGCACGAATCGCTTACATTTCCCGATAATTGAAATATAAATTCCGATTAATGATAACTGTGAGAGAAAAAGAATAAAATAAAAAGACTAAAATCCATTGCAGTAGTCCATGAAAAATGTAAAACAACAATTATTGCCTTACATCACACACTGGCGACAAAAATGAGGCTGTCAGTAAGTGTAATGACGGGCTAGGAGGCTGGGAAGGGGTGGTGGTGGTGGTAGGTGAGGGATGGGTGTGAGTGAGACAGGAGGTGTTGGTGGTGGGTGGGTGAGGCAGGGAGATGTGGTGCTGGTGGATGTGAGTGAGGCTGTGAAGTGTAGTGGTGGGTGAGGCTGTGAGAAGGGAGGTGATGGTGATGGGTGTGGTTGAGACAGGGAGGTGATGGTGGTGGATGGGTGAAATGGTCCATGGGGGTAACAATGGTGAGTGGTGGGGAATAGCTAGTTAGGGATGGATGTTGAGTGGGAGGCTGGGCATGGGGGAAGAAGCGGATTTGGTGACTGGGTGGATAGGTGGATGGGAGGGATGTGGATAGGGGTAGGTAGGGATGGAATGGAATGATGAGTGGATAGGTGGAATGTGTGTGGAGTGGAAGGCAATATGTACACGTATGAATGAATGCTAATTTGAGGAACATACACACACACACACACACATACACACACACACATACACACACAAACACATACACACACACACACACTCTCTCTCTCTCTCTCTCTGTCCCTCTCAATAATAATTTCACAAAAAAAAAAAAATGGGGATAATATCAGAATACCAACCACTCAACACAGAATTATAAAGACACTGAAGACTCAGACACCGCTTATAACGAGTCACCAGTGTTAATTTTGCATATCAGAGTGGTGGGTGGGAATTATTCAGGCTGGTTATGTGGTTTGTATTATACAGAGTGTGTAGACCCGGATTTAAAGGGGAGGGAGAAGCTTTTTAATACGGTGCCATTCAAAACACTATCATGGAAATTGCAGTGCTTAGGATGGGCGCGAGGGAATCTGTTGAAATGACTGGTAAATGAAGAGAGGAATGAGTAATATAATGAACGGTGGAGAGAGAGAGAGAGAGAGAGAGAGAGAGAGAGAGAGAGAGAGAGAGAGAGAGAGAGAGAGAGAGAGAGAGAGAGAGAGAGAGAGAGAGAGAGAGAGAGAGAGAGAGAGAGAGAAAGTACGAGGTGGAATGACTAGAAAACTTGCTCTACGATCGTGTTTTCAAGAGAGAGAGAGAGAGAGAGAGAGAGAGAGAGAGAGAGAGAGAGAGAGAGAGAGAGAGAGAGAGAGAGAGAGAGAGAGAGAGAGAGAAATAAAAATAGGAAAAAAAAATACACACATAAAAGGGCCTTTGATATGGTATGATAGCAGATTAATTAACCCTTTCAATGCCTAACAATTTTCCCCTTCATAACATCCAACTTCATTTTTACACGCTCTTTTTTCGTAGTTAAGTCTCGTATAAATAATTCCGTAACCTAACAAAAACTATCATCATATTCTCTTTCTTGCTATTTTTATTCCGTATCCAATTTATGTTTTTTTCTGGTGCAGTGAATGTTAAAACAGACGACGACCATTGAAAGAAAGAAAAGGTGAAGGGAGTAGCTGTATAATTTTTTCCCCCTATGGATGATTGATGAAAGAGGTTAATGCTGCTGAAAAATTAACGCTGTCGTCCTAAGTATTGGTGGCAGGCGTGAACGAGGGACAGAGGGACAGCATGAACGATAGATAGATAGATAGATAGATAGATAGAGAGAGAGAGAGAGAGAGAGAGAGAGAGAGAGAGAGCCTTTACTGACAAACGTAAATATGAGTGAAGGTACTGTGAGGTGTGAACAAAACTGGCTTGGCTTAGATCATGTATCACACACACACACACACACACACACACACACACACACACACACACATATACAAAGCTCCAAGCAGGTTAAATTTGCGTAGGTGATTAAGAGCACGTTTAATTCTCTCCCCACCTCCCTCAACACGTATTTATCTCACCAAACTTGAATAGGAAGAGAAATGCTCCCGGCGTGTTGAAAAAGAAAACATGGCCAGTGATTTACAGCCGCGGATTAAAATGTACGAATAATAATGGCAACTTTAAGAAGACTCGTATTTTTATCTAGAAGTTATTAACGCACAAGAGGGGGAGCATAGATTCACCTGGCTGCAACACACACACATACACATACACACACACACACACACACACACACACACACACACACACACACACACACACACACACACACACACACACACACACACACACTATGAGAAAAACACAACTTTTAGTATACTCATTTCTTTATTGCTATGCTAGAAAGGAACCAAATGAACACGTTATCCTCATAAGTACTGGGACGCATTTTTACCTCTAGTTTTTGGGTGTGATTAGACGATTTCATTCACAGAAGGAAGCGTCTATGGAGGCCAGAAGATTAATGCACAGAGTCTTCATTATTTCAATCCCCATGTAAGTTTCTGAAGCTGTTTAAAATCACCAAATAGTAACCAGAATGAATATGAAAATACGTCATGGTACTGATCCCGGTACAATGAGTTCAGTGATACTCAACGAGGTGCATAGAGTACTCAGCTGGAAAAAAAGTCACGAATTATAGAGAAAAAGAGATAACATTTAAATATAATGTGAAAAAAAGTGTGATACGAGGAAAGATGAAAGAATGATTAATGCATGTGTGTATAGATGGAAAACTTAGCTAATTAGAATACATAAACAGTTGATTACAGAATACACCAGAGTGAAGAAGGGGGAAAAAGAGGTAAAGAGATGAATACAGAGCAGAAGAAAATAATATAAGTAGTTGGTCATGGAATACACCAGAGTGAAGAAACTGAAAAAAAGGTGGTAGAGATGAAAAGAGAGTAGAAGAAAGTAATATAAGCAGTTATCATGGAATACACCATAGTGAAGAAAGTGAAAGAAAATAAAGATAAGAAGACAGAGCAGAAGAAAGCAAAGAAAACAAAAGAGATAGGAAGAAAAAGTGTGGTGTATGGAGATGTACGGAAGGAAGGAAGGAGAGATGTATAGTGAAGACTGCCAAGAGACTAGAACAGACGTGGGGAAAGATGGGAGAGGAGACGTTTCATTAGAGCTTCATTCAACTAAGTAAAATGTGCACTAGAAAGAAGAACTGGAGATTGATTGGCCAGTGAACATAAATCAGGAGCTCATAAGAATCACAAGAGCTTCGTAGCCCTAACAACAACAATAATAACAGCAACACCACCAACAACAGGAACATCAATCAAGTTAAGTGCTAAACGTGTGAAACATACGAATACTTACTGGCAGAGACAATATTTGAACTGTGAATGTTATTACGAATGCATCACAACGTCACTGAAAAGTCTCTCAGTGTGTCTTTCAAATGATACATGAAATCTTAATCCCTTCAGCACCAAGCCGCGTTTTCATATTCATTCTGGTTACTATTTGGCGATTTTATACAACTTCAGAAACTTATGTGGGGATCAAAATAGTGCTGTCAGAGGAACAAGACGGCGTGAGCTTTAAAATAAACGCAAAGAGGAGTGAACAAGACAAAGAGTATGACGTCTTACAGTCAGATGGTAAAGAGGAAGACAATAAGGTTCAATATTTAATGTCACAAGAAGAGAGCCAAGAGGAAAAGGATGCTGAAGATAACTGTTTGTGGCAGCAGACACAGAGAAAAATGGAGAGGATAATGATGAGGTATTGTTACAAGAAGATGAAGGGAAAGAAGGCAAAGAAAACGATGAATTCACGACAGAAGACAGAAAGAAAACGATGAGTACGGTGAGGTGGATTATGTAGAGGGAGACAAAGTTAAGGGTCATCGTAAAGAGGAAAAAAATAATGAAGGAGATGAAATTATGACATTAGACAAAAAGAAGAGTGGGAAAATGAAGGTGAAGGTCATCGTATAGAGACAAAAAAAGGAGGATAAAGAGGAAAAAAGTAATGAAGGATATGAAATTACGACATTAGACAAAAAGAAAAGCGAAGAGGATAATGAAAACGATGAAATACACTAAGGAGAGGAAAAAGGTGTTGACGATTCAAAAAGGGAAAGAAGATAACGAAAGGAGACGATATAGTGTCAGAAGAGAGTAAAGAAGAAGAAGACAACGAAGACGATAGTATGGTGGCAGAAAAGAAAAAAAGAAGGAAGACGAGAAAGTTGATGCAGACTCAGAAGAGGAAGAGAAAGGTGAGATGGTTGATGTTGCAGCGTCACAAGAAGAGGATGCACAAAAAAGAGACAAAGAAGGTGATGGATTTGTAACAGGAGACACAAAGAAGAATCGAGAGGATGTTGGATATAATGGCGTAGATTCAGAAGAAGGTGATAAAGATGATGCAGATGAGGAGGATAAAGAAGGAGGCAATGAAGATAGCGAGATAGGTTAGGTTAGGTCTAATCATATCGAAAACTCAAGGTAAAAATGCGTCTTACTATTGAAGAGGTTAACTTAAAGAGAGGAAGACACTAGGGAATGAAAGGAAAAGAGTTGAAAATTTTTATCATGTATTTACCGGCCAATTAATCTCAGTCGTATACAAAATTTCAGAAATGCTTATTAACCCCCGCGTTTTCATATTCATTCTGGTTACTATTGGGCGATTTCATACAGCTTCAGGAACTTATTTTGACCTCCATAGACTCGTCCTAATGCAAATAAAATCGTCTAATCACACCCAAAACTCAAGGTAAAAATGCGTCTTACTATTGAAGGGGTTAAAGAGAGCAATGAAACTAAAAGAGTTGTAAATATTTGTCGGCGAATTAGTCTCAGTCGTATACAAAATTTCAGAAATACTCATTAATCTCATCAGTACCAGGACGCGTTTTCATATTCATTCTAGTTACTATTGGGCGATCTCATACAGCTTCAGGAACTTATGTTGGGATTAGAATAGTAAAGACTCATGCCATTATTCTTTTGACCTCCATAGACTCTTCCTAATGCAAATAAAATTTAATCATACCCAAAAACCCAAGATAAAAATGCATGTTACTGTTGAAGAGGTTAACTTAAAAGAGAGGAAGTCACCAGGGTATGAAACGATCTTGCACCGTGTCATGAAAGAAAATAAATATAAATGAGTCACATCTCTAACTTTATAGTTCAATAAATTCTGACAGCCCGGTACAATGACTGATAAGTGGAGGCTCGCTAACGTAATTCCGATATTTGAAAAAGAGGTTGTAAATTTTTATCATGTATTTGCCGGCCAATTAGTTTCAGTCGTATACAAAAGTTTAGAAACGCTTATTAACCCTTTCAGTAACAGGACGCGTTTTTTATATTCATTTTGCTTACTATTTGGCGATTTCACACACCTTCAAAAACTTACGTGGGGGATTAAAATAGTGAGGACTCTGGCCATTAATCTTCTGACCTCTCTAGACCCTTTCTAATGTCAATGAAATCGTCTAATCACACCAAAGAAATTATGTTAAAAATGCATTCCAGCACTGAAAGAGTTGGTGATAAACTTGTTAATCGTTTAGAAGGGGAAAAATGATTCAGCATGAATATTTTGCTTAATGTACACGGAAGCACCTCATGTCATCTACTTTCTATTCTTTTGTAATTCTTTATAAAACTGTACTTTGCATCTTAAGAATTGAATAAACAGAATAAAAAGCAAGACATTTGTGTGATTAATTCCTTGCAAGGGTTAATGAAAATGAAATAAAGGAGAAAATAAAAGATATAGCATGAAGAGGAAGAGGAGATGAATAATATGAATGAAGAAAGAGAAGGGAAGGGAAGCAAATCCGATCGGTGGGAATAAAACACACAGAGATAAGCAGAGTAAAGGAATGTTGCATGTACTGCATGTGTCTCCTCACTTTCGTCTCCACCTACACTCTCTCTCTCTCTCTGTGTGTGTGTGTGTGTGTGTGTGTGTGTGTGTGTGTGTGTGTGTGTGTGTGTGTGTGTGTGTATGTCTGTTTGTCTATCTATCTATCTATCTATCTATCTATCTATCTATGTATTTATGTGTTTGTCTGTCTGCCTGTCTGTCTGTTTATCTGTCTATCGACCTGCCTATCTATCTATCTATCTATCTATCTATCTATCTTCCCACCTCCGCTGTATACCACTCACGTAACTTCTTAGACCATAAAGAAAATAATAAACAAAAATCTTGGAGTGTTTGAGTTCTAAAGTGGAGCACATCCTGATTCTTCCCTTTGAAAATCATTGTTATGAGAGAGAGAGAGAGAGAGAGAGAGAGAGAGAGAGAGAGAGAGAGAGAGAGAGAGAGAGAGAGAGACGTCCCAGAATTGACCCGTTGATCTTTATGTGGCGTAAGATTAAGTAGCAAAGTAAGCTAAACTGACGAGAAATGCTGTTACTTCATTAAAACTCCCAGAAAAGAAAAAAAAAAAGGAGGGAAAAATGTAGCGCAGATGAAGAAGAGGAGATCATGATGACTTAAGGTAGACATGCACTGCTCTGTTAGAAATGTATATACACAGAAATAGATTGAACATATAGACAAGATAGATAGAGAATACCGGCAGAGGAGGAGATCAGAGTTTTTTCTAATCTTAATGTAACAGAAGAGTGTGGTGAAGCGAATGTAAGAATGGGTACAGAAGAAGGAAATAGTTAGAAATAATGAAGTAAAGTTAGAGATAAAAGTGTGTGGGCAGTCCACGTTGCTATTTCTATCAGAGAAAGTCGCGTAATGTATATATAGTCTACATATAAATGAGACAGAAAAAGAATACCGGCTGAGGAGATCAGAGAGAGTCGCGTAGTCCACAGCTTGTTTTTTGATGGATGGCAAGACTTAACCTCATATTCAGAAACACTTCACTGTCTCACCACGACTAATTTTGAAAGGCCACATTGAATTGTCAGCCAGGTTCCCTACAGTGTTTCTCCTGTTCGTAGTATAGAAAGCTTGTCAATCTGTGTCTAGAACCTTGAAAACACCCCTCAGGAACTCATGTAACTTAAACTAGAGGCCTTTGAAAGTAGTGGAGGTGCAGCGCAAAAGTGTTTAAGATTACGACCATTATGACAACACTATCCAGGAGAAAATCCACCAATTCCACCACAACCACCACCACCACCGCCGCCGCTCAATCAGACAGGTTATCACACAATACACTTCCTCATCTACAAAACTTTTAATGCAAGTATCAAATATTCACGTATATCTTTTGTGAGTCACTGAGCAAGGCGCTAGGGTACATTAATTTCTCAAAAAACTGTAGGAATAGTGTATTTACTTAGAAGAGGATGAAGAACACTGCACTAGTCCTTTTCCTTCGCCACAACAGTCGTTCATCGCGGAGATTTATGAATACGGGCGGTCCTCTAGACGTTCTGAACCCCGCCTCGTGAGTAAGGTGCTCCTGCATCATTATAGCGCCACATGGAGGACGAGGCAGCGGCGGGGGTCCAGTAATGACAGCGAGCCTCGTATCTCCTGCCGCCAGACCTCCCATTGTATTCTCAAGAGTCTCGGTGCCTTCCCTCGACTTGGTACAACTGCTGCGGCGGAAGTTATTGGGATTTTCAAAGAAGTTTTCTTGATTTTGGTAAGAATGATGAATTTATACACCAGTTAAGAAAAGAGAACCTGTGAAAAAAGTGAAGTTTGAATAACAGTCCCGATAAGAGAACAAACCTTTCAGTGAAGTTCTTTTTCTTTGGAAGTGGAATTGCGTAGGACAATCTCGTAGGATTCTTACGCATCACTGAATCTCAAGTAACCTTTGAGTCTAGCAACGCACCGAAGTATGAGTTAAGTATGCAGCAGCGCACAGTGCCCTACGTAGAATACTTGATGCCCGGAGCGGATCTGTCCACTGATATCCCTTTTTCGAAACTCTCTCTCTCTCTCTCTCTCTCTCTCTCTCTCTCTAGATTTCTACGTATCGAGTTAAGATTTTTCCATTTTTTTTTGTCAATTTACCTGTAAATAACCCGCAAGGCTTCAATGGACGACACTCCTCCTGAATTCAACATGCTTATTCCGAAACAATCACTTCAACTACAATGAGGAAGCAGATAAGCAGACGTGGACACACACACACACACACACACACACACACACACACACACACACACTCACCTATTCTTTTGGAGAATACCTCACTCTTACACGCGTTTGAATAACTTTTAAGAAAATGACGAAGTACAAATAAAATAAAATTATATGAAAAATAAGATAGCCAGTGACTCTGGAGACATGTGATGTTGCCAGAATCTTTGAAAAGGTTTATTAAAATTTCTTAGTGTGGGGACTGTCCTTAGCGTGCTACATCATCATATGGATGCAGTGTTTTACTACAGGAAAGCACTGGTGGAAGAGTACGAGTAAATAGCAACACAGTAATGGAATACGCATGGCACACCGCACCTCACCTGACACCTGCTGCTGGCCGTGCAGGAGGAAACAGCGGGACCTTTAAACATGTATTGTAAACATGCAATATCCATCTCTTTTCTTTTTGCCTAGTGATGCTTTTCAGTTCTTTATGATACTAGGTAAACTCATAGTCTCTTAATCCGTGGTATAACACTTAATACATGAAGTGGATGACTGTGAAGGTGATGCATTTGTTAATGTCAGCGCACCGTGTTGCGCAGCAACGCCCGTCACGTGCCACTCATGCCAGCAGCCAGTCGTCACTCACTAGTCACCCTTGTGCTGTGTTAGGTAGTGGATATGAGGTTTGATGTAGAGACTGAATTGCTGATGCTTGGCAGTTGTGTGTTCGTCAGCCTTCCTCAGGGTTCCTGCTGGGGTGTGGAACAAGGATTCTCCATCAAGAAGCCTGAAGAGAACAGGACGAGGCATGTGGTGCGGTGCCAAGCGCAGGGCAAAGCCGCCACGCACCACCCTGCAGTACGCCACGCCGCGCCAGGGCTTCAAGGTGAGCATGACAGTCCTGCTGCTCTTCTGTATCTGTGTAATGCTTATATCATGACTGTTTACTTTAGTTTCTCCATAGTTTACACGAAATCGATGTAAGATTGGTTAATAAATAGGTATAGAACAAGAGCAGTAGACCCAGTCGCTGCCAAACCAGCGGCAGCCATGGTTGTTAACGTGTGGTTTGAGCTCTGACTTGTCTGTTGCTCATTCTAAGTGGCTTGTGTTGTGAACATGTGGGGCAGCGAGGCCGAGAGACACAAGTTATTGAGCACCATCCATACAGTCACGATGTGGCACCCTCCACTACCTCTGTTCATACCGGCACCCATGCCCACTAATGACTATATTCTGACGTCATGCGGTAATCAGATTTTTGTGAGGTTGCAGTTTATAAGGATCATATTGCAGTGGATTAACATTTTTTAGATAATGAAAAACCTGTTCATCACGCAATATAATAAACTTATCACAGCCCTCTAGTGACACCTACAAAAAATGCAATTAAACTGATGCCGTGGTGAGGGATTTAATAAAGGGCTTTGCTTGTTGAGTACATTACCTTGCTTTGCTTGGAGGGTGTTTACATCAATAGACCAGCAATTCCATTTTGTTTTATACGTTCTCGGTTGAATATTGTTTGGCACAGTTTTTCTTTTAACTCTTTTCATTTAATATTCTATAAACCTTATTAGCTTTTTATAATGTATATACTTGGGGTTGTTTTTGTTACTACTACTACTACTACTACTACTACTACTACTACTACTACTACTACTACTACTACTGCTACTATTACTACTACTGCTACTACTACTACTACTACTGCTGCTGCTGCTGCTGCTGCTGCTGCTGCTGCTGCTGCTCCTCCTCCTCCTACTGCTACTACTACTACTACTACTACTACTACTACTACTACTACTACTATTGCTATTGCTATTGCTACTGCTGCTGCTGCTGCTGCTGCTGCTACTGGTACTGGCACTGCTGCTGCTGCTGCTGCTGCTGCTGCCACTGCTGCTGCTGCTACTACTACTACTACTACTACTACTACTACTACCACCACCACCACCACCACCACCACCACTGCTACTACTACTACTACTACTACTACTACTACTACTACTACTACTACTACTACTACTGCACACCACCACCACCACCACCACCACTACTACTACTACTACTACTACTACTACTACTACTACTACTACTACTACTACTACTACCACTACTACTACTACTATTACTACTACAAATAGCAACGGAAATACTTTAATTAGATGTTCTATAAGCTCATAAATTTTTAGTGTGTGTGTGTGTGTGTGTGTGTGTGTGTGTGTGTGTGTTCATCAAGGGGACGCACCATCATAAAGCAGTACATCATGTAACTTGCTCTTATCATTACAGCAAAAACCGACTTGTTTCTCATATCGTTTCGTTCAGTCAGTCAGTCAGTAAGTCAATCATTCAGTTAGTCAGTCAAGTAACATTCACCTTCCTTTCGGCTGACTCTAGTGACCTGTAAGGGGACTGTCAATTAAGTGGGCCTCTTTTTATATATTTTTTTGTTGCCCTTGGTCAGTTTCGCCCTATTACATAAAAGGAAAATCACGTTTGGACAAGCCTGACTGCACTACGAAGGTATTCACTTAGGTAGTATAGAAGCGCCGTGCAGTATCAGTCAGTCAGTTAGTCATTCAGTCAGATAGTCAGTCAATCAGTCAGTCAGTCAGTCATTCAGTCAGTTAGTCATTCAGTCAGATAGTCAGTCAATCAGTCAGTCAGTCAGTCAGTCAGTTAGTCAGTCAGTCAGTCAGTTAGTCAGTCAGTCAGTCAGTCAGTCACCGGATCATCGTATCATTGTCTACCGTAATTTTGTCGCCAAGATTAACCTCTTCAGTACCATGGCACATTTTCATATCTATTCTGCATACTATTTGGTGATTTTATGCAGCTCCAGAAACTTATTTAGGCATTAAAATAGTGAAGACTCTGGCCATTAATCTTCTAACCTCCATAGACCCTTCCTAATGTCAATAAAATCGTCTAATCATACCCAAAACTCAAATAAAAATGCATTCCAGTACTGAAGGATTTAAGACGTGCGTAATGTTGAAAGTGAGCTCGTCGCTATATATGAACAGTGAGGGAAGTGAGAAGGCTTGTAGTATACTGGTGGTGAGCGTCCTGAATTCTGAAACGCTTAGCTCTCTCACTATCACTGCTTTCCAAAGGCTCCCAGTTGAATATACTCGTGTTTTTAAGGGTTCTGATGATCGACTGGTAATATTTCTAATTTATTAAAAAAGAGAAACTTGCTTGAAAACCCTGCTAGTTGTGTCTGTGACCTTGGAAATTTGTCGTAGTGAGAGAATAAAGCATTTTTAAAAGTATTTTTATGGTTCTGGTGATGGATTGGCAAGATTTCTAGTTTGTTAAAGGGAGAAACTGTCTTGAAAACCCGGCTAGTCGTCTCTGGCCTTGGAAAATTGTCGTAGTGAGAATACGTGCGTCTGAGCGTGTTGTCAGTTGTCACTCAGCACAATTCACCGCTGCTGCCTCGGTCAAGTGCATGCAGGATTAACCCTGTAAGTCCGGCAGCTGTTGGATTATCAGTATTGAGTCAAAATGTGATGTCTTTATCAAGTTTATCAAGTTCCATGCTTGCTCTATTGAAATCACCGACTCGTATTTAAAGAGTGGAATAAAATATACGTTCTAAAAAAAAAAAATTCAATTCTAACTTAGTGTTTTGACAATTTCCAAGAGGCCACCAGCAGTGTGAAGATTAATGGCTGGTGTATACAGGGTGGTGGTGGTGGTGGTGGTGGTGGTAGTGATGGTGGTGGCGGGCAGGAGGGAGGGAGAGATAAAGCTTCCTGTTAGATGTACCAGTTTAAGTTTCAGTTAGATTAATGAGTCCCAGAAGGCCGCGGGCTGAGGAGGAACGGAGCCGCCATCAGGAGCAGCATGTAATGAGGAGAGTGATGAGACCTGACTTAATAACGTCTTGGGGTTTGGTTAGTGTTACAAGACGTGCTTTAGTTATAGAGAATCGTATCATTATAATAGTGATTTGATTCGTGTCTTAATTGTAACTTTGATGTGTGCGAGGCGTCAGGTAAATAATGTCTTGTGGCTGAGTTAGTGTTATGAGACTTTTTTTTAATCGTTACATTAGAAAGTCTTTGTTGTTTTATTTACTTTGTTCTTAACCTCTTTAATACTGGAACACATTTTTACCTTGAAATCTCATTGACATTGGGAAGGGCCTATGGAGGTCAGAAGATTAATGGCCACAGTCTTCACTATTTTAATCTCCCCACATATGTTTTTAAAGCTGTATAGAATCGCCAAATAGTAAGCAGAATGAATATGGAAACGTGTCATGGTACTGAAGGAACTAAATTCTTTTTGTAATTGTCAGGTGTAGGTAATAATTTCTTTGCGTTACGTCGTTGTTTTAAGTCCTAAATCATGCCACTTTAGTTTAATTAAATTGTTGTTATTGTTTTTGTTGTTAATCCTCTTCAGCTTTTTATTTAATTATCAGTTAATTCGTTTATTTATCTATGTAGGCACTTATTCATTTACTTATTTCCGCATCCAGCTCGTGGTGGTCGTGGTGGTGGTGGTGGCGGCGGCGGGTGCCCGGGGCATGCCGCCGCAGGTGCCGCAGCCTCATTAGCCCTAATGAAAATTGACCGCCGCTCGGGGCCGTTCATCTAATCCTGCTGCAACTAAAGCTGTACAGAGTGACCTGTGGCGGCATGACCGGCATGCTCGGTGGTGAATAAAGGATATCGTGTTACAGAGTCCGTGTTTTGAAGCGCTCTGTTCTCTCATCAGGAATTTTCAAAGGCAGCGGAGAGGAATAATTGGTATAGCATGGGTGTTTTGTGCCACTGACTGCACGTAACCTTTGTTAAACCCTATCTTCATGAAAACATCCTCAGACTCCGGGTAACTTTTAGTGTTCGTTAATGGTAATTCAGACAAACCGCTGAGTTCTCCGCGGCTGCTGCTGCTTCTGCAGTGCTCGGCCTTGCTGCTTCCTTATAAAACACTCATATATAAAAACACTGAAGCAAAATACTTCACTGCGTACAGCTTACTTCCTACTCACTTCCTTTGCTCGGTACTGACGTGTTGTGAAGTTGAACGTTAACCCTTTCACTGACACGAGGCAACTATCACCACCAAAGGTAATGTGTGAAATCTTCATAAAAATGTGCAAGGAAGTTGTGGTTGAAAAGTATTAGATTTTGCAATTTTTATCCAGTTTAACCGCTTCAGTCCTCTGTCGTGTTTTCATATTCATTGTGGTTACCATTTGGCGATTTTATACAGCTTCAGAAACTTATGATGGGATTAAAAATAGTAAAGACTACCCATTAATCTTTTGACCTCCATAGACCCTTCCTAAAGCAAATAAAATCGTCTAATCACACCAAAAAAATCATGGTAAAATGGCGACTCAGTATTGAAGGGAATTAAAGATGGATGTGCCTGTAGAACAATTGGATATGTATCGGAGTGATTGGTAATTCAGAAAAGGTGTACCACGTGGCATTCAAAGGGTTACTTGGGCTCTCATCGACTTGCTGACCATGCCGAGGGACGTAAGCTGTCAATAATGATAATACTGTGTCGGATACAACTTGTTGGCAAGTCTTACAGAACTCATTGATGTGTTGTTGATTACTTACCAACTCAAACAGAACTCCTAAACACAAGACAGGCTGCCGTGGTTCTCAAGATTAGTTAGGCGAGTCTGTTACTCAAGCACCAACAAACTGATTATGTATATGTATGCATGTATGTGTGTATGTGTGTATGAATCGTTGTATCATGTTGTTATACCCAGATGAGTTGTTCTCGTTTAAGCGGGTGAGGTTAAATGTTAGAGGAAATGCAGCAATATCAGCATTTTATATATCTCTCATAAATGTCCCCAGGTCGGACTGCTCTACCGATGTCATCCATTAGTGTCATGTCACCTCCCTCAACTTTTCTTAATTAACTTCTGCAACATTCGCGGTCTTATCTGTTTCTAAATCAATTGAACACCTCCTCTACTCTACTAAACCTCATCTTCTTTTCCTCACTGAAACACACGCGTCTGAGACAACTGACAGTTACCACTTCTCTTTCTCTGTCCACTTTTTCGTATCAAAGCTGATGTTGCGTCTATGTGTGTGTAGTGACTTCATTTGCTCACGTTATTCACTTCTCCGTTTGGGTCCTCCTATCAGAAGCACATGTCTGTATCTTGTCTTGGTAATAAAGAAACGGCAAAAAATAAAAGCTAGCAAACAAACGGTGCAAAAAAATAACAAACTAAAAAACAAAAAAACAAACAAAAAACAAAAGGACGAACAAAGCAAACGGTAAAGGAAAGGTAACAAAAGAAACGCTAAAAAAAAAAAAACTAGACTCACTGAAGATGCTAATCCCCAAAAAGAACCATTGCTCGTTTCTCCGTTTGAGTCCTCCTGTCAGATGCTCATGTCTGTGTGTTGTCATGGTAACGAAGAAACGGCAAAAAATAAAAGGTAACAAGCAACTGGTGTAAAAAAAAAAATGAAATAAAATAAAGAACAAAAAGACAAAGGGCGAACAAAGCGAAGGAAAGGGAACAAAAGGAACGATAAAAGAACAAAAAAAGGTTCACTGAAGATTCCAACTCCAAAAAAGAACCGTTGCTCCGCTTGAAGATGCTCATGTCTGTGTGTTGTCATGGCAACGAAGAAAAGGCAAAAAAGTGCCGCCGTGGTACAGTGGAACCATGCGGGCTTTGGGGTCTGCGGGGTCTCCAAACGCACGGGTTCGAATCCTGTTCACAGTCTGAGTGTAGGTTGGGCTTCCTCACTCGGGGCAACGGTTTCTTAGCGGGTGGGCTTTGAGATAGGAGGTACCCCAAGAAGGTATCCCCTTTAGCCCATAAATTCCCGTGAAAAACCCATATATATATATATATATATATATATATATATATATATATATATATATATATATAAAACGGAAACGAAATATAAAAAAAAAAAAACAAGAGCGAGCAAAGGAAACGGTGAAGGAAAGGTAACAAAGATCCACTAAAGATGCCAATCCTCAAAGAGAACCACCTGAAATAGTAATAAAAGAACACAACAACCGAGGATAAGAACTTTTTGAGGTGTAACATTTGAATACAAGCAACTGAACCTGTGAAGAAAACACTACGAAGAGGTAACTAAAAGGAAGTCAGTGATACGTGTGGCTTAACCAGTAACGAGTAACCAGGAGCTTGAAACGGCACGAGGAGAAAGATGTGGTGGCCCTATTTCACCACAGCTGCCTCACAAATACAGGGAAAAGTTAGGTGGTGGTTTAGATTAATGTGCCCAGGGGGAGGCGGAGGGCGGTGGCGTTACAGGGCCCCGGGGGATTGTGTTGAAGCCTACTATATTTTTAGCTGATGTAATATACTTTGCGATGCCTCACTGGATGAAAAGAGTAACAGAAAAGTGATGGTGATATAGGAAAATACGTCATGTTTCCTGTGTGTGTGTGTGTGTGTGTGTGTGTGTGTGTGTGTGTGTGTGTGTGTGTGTGTGTGTGTGTGTATGGTGAAGAAAATATATACAGTTGCTTATACTATTTTTTTTTGTCTATCTGTTTTCGTGATGAATAGAAGTATATGTCTGGCAAGCTCTCTCTCTCTCTCTCTCTCTCTCTCTCTCTCTCTCTCTCTCTCTCTCTCTCTCTCTCTCTCTCTCTCTCTCTCTCTCTCTCTCTCCATAAGAAAGACAAATAAATAGATAAGCAGCAGACTCGTTGACAAAGACAGAGAGGGACAGATGGATAAATGAATAAATAGATCAACACAGACAAAGGCAGAAGTCCAGGTTGATAAATGAATAGTAAATAAATAGGATGATAGATAAATAGATGGATTGGTGGACAGACGCATATACAAACAGATAGATAGATAAATATAGATAGGTAAATAAATAGATGTATATGAATTTTACATTGGGATATTTTACCGGCGCACAGGCATCGCTGGGGCCGCATGAATGGACGCGGCTCCACATGTTATTGCAACACTGACAATGAAAAGACCGTAAAACATCAATTGCTGACCAAATTGTACCGAGCAACAAAAGACAAAGGGTATGAGGGGAATGGACTGCACGCGCGCACACACACACACACACACACACACACACACACACACACACACACACACACACACACACACACACACACACACACACACACACACACACACACACACACACACACACACACACACACACACACAGTGAATCACCTTGCCATTTTTCCCGTTATTGGTGATGTATGTTTCCTTTTTTTCTTTCGGTAACGTCGAAGCGAGTATGCAAATATAGTCCTTGTAATATTCTGACAGGAAAAGACAGCACGGTACAGCACGGTACAGTACACGGGCACACTGTTAACCCCTTCAGTACCATGACACGTTTTCATATTTTTCCTACTTACTATTTGGTGATTTTATATAGAAACTTATGTGGAGGGGGTTGTAATAGTGGAGACTTTGGCCATTAATCTTCTGACCTCCATAGACTCTTCCTGATGTCAGTAAGATGGTCTAATCATACCCAAAACTCACTATAAAAACGCATCCCAGTAATGAAGGAGTTAAGAGCACTCATAATAAAAGGTGAACATTATTTTACACTCAGCTACACTTTCAGTAAGAATCTTTTCACTCTGTCATCTCCTTCTTCTTTAAGTTACTGCCTTTAGCCCTTTCAGTCCCTCATTGCTACATCCATTTCCTATCTGCCATTGTTATTTCCCTGGTTACTGCTCTTCTTTACTCGTTTCCTGCATAGATGAGTTCCCGTAGCCTCAGTGAAGTTTTGGTTTGTAGGCGCACACACCGCTCTTCTGTTCTAACTAATGCAAGAGTTTAACTAGTATCCCTTTTCTCTCATCTCTTTCACTGGTATGTTCTGAAACTTTGTACTCTCTCTCTCTCTCTCTCTCTCTCTCTCTCTCTCTCTCTCTCTCTCTCTCTCTCTCTCTCTCTCTCTCTCGCGTAGGTTTAATGGGTAACTCATCTATTTATCTTTTTCCCCCCACACCATCCTACTAACGGCGTGCCATTTTGATGCCTACACAATGCCAAGGCACTGAGAGGCAAACACGCAGCGCATATTACACATTCTTATACGCTGGATATTAAAACACTCTTATATTAAACACAGATTCTTTCTTGACTGTGGTTTATGATTTTCTTTTAAGTTGCGGGTGAAAATTTTCTTCGTTTTCCTTTTCCTGCCTCATCTAAAGATCTCCGTTTTCTTTGATGGTCCATTTGTTGAGTAGACGGATGTACACGGATATTCTAAAGTGAGGTTGTTCAGTGCCGGTGACAATAATGGCTTAGAAAGTACAATACCGTGTCCTCAGTTCAACATGGTTCCCCTCCTGCTCTTTCTCACTGGTTCACGTTACACTCTTATTTCAGAAACGCCTTCCCGTCTCACTACGACATTTTTCCAAGGCCACATAAACAATTAGCCCGGTTTTTAAGACAGTTTCTCTTTTAATAAACTAGAAATCTTGATGCACATGCGTTTCGAAGGTGTTTTTTACGGTTCTAGTGGCAAAGTGACAAGATATTTACATTATTGACTGGAGAAACACTCATGGAAATCCTGCTATTCATCCCTGTGGCTTTGAAAAATAATCGTGGTGAGAGAGCAAGGCGTTTCTGAATAAGGGCCAGCGACGCGAGAAGGTGGCAGTCGAAGTCATTTAACTGATCCCAAAACTACACGTCGGGGATGCTGTGTGAATGGGCGTTGGTGGCGAGGTTTTCCACGGCTCTAATTAACTGTCAGACCGTTTTGGCGTGAAAATGTTAGACTCGTATTCCCAAACACTTCTGTGCTTCACCTTTACTATTGCGAAAGGCTTTATATAAATTTACACGAGTTTTTTAAGGTGTTTTTAAAGTTCTAGAGGCAGAGTGATAAGATTTCTATATTATTAACTGGAGAAACACTTTTGAAAATTCCTCTAGTCATCTCTGTGGGTTTGGAAAAATAGCCGTGGTGAGAGAGCGAAGCGTTTCTGAATACGGGTCTAAGTTAGTGCGATTTTAGTGTGCAGGTTGTGGTGTACAGATTGAAGGTTAGATGGTATGGATGAGTGACTGGTAGAAAGAAAGACTGGGATGAGTTGGTATGTGAAATGGTATATTAGTGTTCATGACATTCGTTTTTGTTTGACAGTGGTTTAGTATCATTAATTAACCACTTCAACACTCTTTTACCTTGATTTTTGGGAGTGATTAGACAATTTTATTTGCGTTAAGAAGGGTCTATAAAGAGGTCAAAAGATTAATGGCCACAGTCTTCACTATTTTATATCCCCACATAAGTTTCTGAAACTGTATAAAATCGCCAAATAGTGAGCAGAACGGAAACGCAGCATGGTAAAGAAAGGGTTAAAGAAGAACAGTTGCATGTATGTCGATAATTCTTTTTTTTTTTTTTTGAGTTCTTAGGACTGTGTTTCTTGTATAAAAAAGCTTGAATTGTCTCAGATGTGAATGCCAGCCTCAGAACTGTTCGGAGCTCTTAGTAACCAAACCCTTGTGTTGAGAAATCTTAATCTTCTTCAATATTGGGACACATTTTTACCTTAAGAATTGTGTACGATTAGACCATTTTATTGACACTAGAAAGGGTCAGAAGATTAATGACCACAGTTTTCACTATTTTATATCCCCCTATAAGTTTCTGAAGCTGTATAAAATCACCAGATACTAAGCAGAATGATTATGGAAACTCGTCATGGTACTGAAGGCGTTAATAAAGCTGTCAGTTGGAACAGGGACACAACAATAGTTAAGTCCCTCTCTAATCTACAATCCCCGACTACTCAAAGGCCACTAGCACTTACTTAACGCAACAGACTGCTACGTAGATGCATAACAGTTTAAAAAAGATTCGCTTGTAAAAGATATTAGCCTCTTCCGTACCATGATGCGTTCTCATATTCATTTTGGTTATTATTTGGTGACTTTACTCAGCGTCAGTAACTTACGTGGGGATTTAGATTGTGAAGACTCTGTGCATTAATCTTCCGACCTCCGTAAACCCTTCCAAATGTACCTAAAATGGTCTTATCGAACACAAACTAGTGGTAAAGATGCGTCCCAGTACTGAAAAGGTTAAAACACTAAAAACACACTTCATTCCTTGATAACATACTTTCATATCAATTCCAACCCCCATAAGCCCTTCCTAATGTACATAAAATCGTCTTATCGTACACAAGACTCGTGGTAAAGATGCGTCCCAGTATTGAAGAGGTTAAAACACTAAAAACACACTTCATCCCTTGATAATATACTCTTACATCAATATTATTCTCCTACTTTTCATGATGGGACATTCTATAATCTTAGAGGAAAATTCTTAATCGCAAAATGTTTAAAGTTTTTTTTATATTCTTAACGATCCGGACCTTTAAGCGATAAGAAGAATAAATAATCCTTCCTTCCTTCCTTCCTTCCTTCCTTCCTTCCTTCCTTCCTTCCTTCCTTCCTTCCTTTCTTCTTTCTTTCTTTCTTTCTTTCTTTCTTCTTTCTTCCTTCCTTCCTTCCTTCCTTCCTATATTAATATGCGGCTCCATAAGATTGTGATTTTTTTTTTTTTTAATGTGGTCATAACACAGAAAAGTTTGCCCACCCCGTGACTTAGATAAATGTTTTGCGCACTGAAATGAGAAAACTGAAAAAAAAGAACACACTTCCCCCCAAAAAAAAAACATTGTGTGATCAGATTGCATACTTCAACGCCATGTATTGCACAGTAGTGGTTTGTTATTCCCTGGGATCAAAATTGTACCCAGTGAAAAAGTGCAGATGTAGTACCACTGGGATCCCTGCTGACCTAGTAGCGGATGGAAGACAGAGACACAGAGAGAAGGTTCCTGAGTGCATATTACAACGCACAGTAGTTTATTATTTCCTGGGATCAAACTTGTATCCAGTGTAAAAGTGCAAACTGGGATCCCTGCTGAGCTAGTAGCGGATGGAAGACAGAGACAGAGAGAACGTTCATGTCTTTGTACCATTTTTCCTTTGTTTATCAAGATCCGCCGTGGAGGTTCGCGTGAAGACCCCTTAAAAAATCTAGACGCGCAGTTAAAGTTTCCACATTCAGCACACCGGTACGTTATTACTTGTGTTCTTCCTCTATGATGATCACTATCTTGTGTATTTCTTGGTTCCGAGTCTATGTAACTCACAGTTTCCTCTTTTTACCTTTGTTTTTGCTCGAGCTTATGTTGGAAGTCATTAATTATAAGTCTTTGTATCGACGTCGCAGAAGATTATAATCTCAAGGACTTGGGAAACGACGAGAGAGAGAGAGAGAGAGAGAGAGAGAGAGAGAGAGAGAGAGAGAGAGAGAGAGAGAGAGAGAGCGTGTACCTTGGATTCCAACTAAAATATTTTCAGAGGAAGGGTAGACGAAAAGATATATATTGATGCTGAGGAAGTGAACCAACCCATTACACACACACACACACACACACACACACACACACACACACACACACACACACACACACACACACACACACACACACACACACACACACACACACACACACACACACACACACACACACACACTCAGTTTAACGAGAGGCGAAGTGAGGAAAGGAAGATGAGTGGAGGAGAAAACTATTGTATTCACCAGAGGGACGGACACACACACACACACACACACACACACACACACACACACACACACACACACACACACACACACACACACACACACACACACACACACACACACACACACACACACACACACACACACTAATGGGATAGCCTTTAAGTAGGATAATAGAAAAAAATAGGGCTTCATTACTCTCTCTCTCTCTCTCTCTCTCTCTCTCTCTCTCTCTCTCTCTCTCTCTCTCTCTCTCTCTCTCTCTCTCTCTCTCTCTCTCTCTCTCTCTCTCTCTCTCTCTCTCTCTCTCTCTCTCTCTCTCTCTCTCTCTCTCTCTCCTTTTCCCCGTCTCAGCGAAGGAAGGCCAATATTACACAAGACAGTTAATGTAGCACCACTTTGCAAACAGGCCGTCCACACCAGACTCTGATCATCCTGTACTCTTGCCCGCCCACCCATCCAGACAGTGTGCTATTAGCTGGCTATCACGCAGCCGGTGGGAGGGAGAGACGGAGAGCTAGAGAGGGAGAGGGAAGGGATGCAAGTGGCCATTATTGCTGCAACTATCCCAGGCACCTTTCGGACCATTAGCTGATTAAGGAAGTAGGAAGGCTTTTGTATATTTGGAATGATGCTTGTTTAGTGGGTGAAGCTGGAGAGGCGAGGCAGTGTAAGGAAGGGTTAGCGTATTGGAAATTGTAATGTGTGGTTTTCATATTTTTGAGTTTTGGTTGCTGTTTCTCTTCCAGGCTCTGTGTTGTATGTATGCATGTATGTATGTATGTATTATGATTATTTGTTTTATTTATCTATTTTTTCTGTTTTTGTTTTGTTTGGCTTTGCTGGAAGCGATGTTGCAGTCAAGGGGAGATGATAGTTGTTGGTAGTCGTGGTTCTTTTGCTACTGCTGTTATTTTGCTGCTCTTACTACTACTACTACTACTACTACTACTACTACTACTACTACTACTACTACTACTACTACTACTACTACTACTACCCAACACACTCAGTACTCACAGGGAATGGCCGCCGTGGCGTCTGAAGGATCTGGAGTGTACGTCTCAGAGGGGAAGTAGTCAATACGTGAACATCTGAGCTCCGTCCTGCCCACTGCGGGAGAGAAAAAAAGACGCCGGTGAGAGAGGCTGACGGAGGCGGTGAAGGGGGGAGGACGGTTGGGACTTGGAGGAAGGAGGAGGAGGCGGAGGAAAAGGACGAGAAGAAAGAGGAGTAGGCAAACACATGGAAAAGGAAAGTAGCAAGGCTGTTATTTGTTACAGGGCTGATTGTAAGGGAAATAGGATAGCATGGACGAAAGAGTAGGAGGAGGAGGAGGAGGAGGAGGAGGAGGAGGAGGAGGAGGAGGAGGAGGAAGAAGAAGAATGAGGGAAGAAAGTGGTGGATATCGAGGAGGAAGAGGAAGAAAAGTAAGAGAAAATGAAGAAGAAAAGAGATCGTTTAATGTTTCACAATGATGATGATGATGATGATAATGAGGAGGAGGAGGAGGAGGAGGAGGAGGAGGAGGAGGAGGAGGAGGAGGAGGAGGAGGAGGAGGAGGAGGAGAGGATGAGGAGGAAGAGGAGAAATGATAATGTGATGTTGGAAGATGGCGATGCTGATGATGATGAGGAAGAGGAAGAGGAAGAGGAAGAGGAAAGGAAGCAGGAGTGATAGTGAGATGGTGGGAAGGAGGAGGAGGAGGAGAAGGAAGAAGAAGAAGAAGAAGAAGAAGAAGAAGAAGAAGAAGAAGAAGAAGAAGAAGAAAAGGTGATGGTAATCGGGAGGAAAAAAACGAACGGGAAGACGAGAAGGAAATTGTAATGAGAGAGAGAGAGAGAGAGAGAGAGAGAGAGAGAGAGAGAGTACAGGATGAAGCGTAACAAATGTACATGCGTGGACAGGAAACACGAACACATCTATAACATTTTTTTGCCCTTCCGCCAGAACATTTATATTGTTGCTTCCTTTTCCACAGAAAAAATAAATAAGAAAACAGAAGGAAAATTTCTCCCTACTGTTTGGTATTTCATAGATAGATAGATAGGAGAAGTAGTAGTAGTAATAGTTGTAAGTAGTAATAGTAGTGGTAGCAGTAGTAGTAATGGTAGTAATAGTAGAAGCAGCAGCAGCAGTAGTAGTAAGTAGTAGAAGTAGAAGTAATAGTATTGGTAGTATAAATATTATTATTCTTAGTAGTAATAATAGTAGTAGTAGTAGTAGTAGTAGTAGTAGTAGGAGGAGGAGGAGGAGGAGGAGGAGGAGGAGGAGGAGGAGGAGGAGGAGGAGGAGGTGGAAGTAGTAACAGTAGTAGTAGTAGTAGTAGTAGTAGTAGTAGTAGTAGTAGTAGTAGTAGTAGTAGTAGTAGTAGTAGTAGTAGAAGTAGTAGGAAGAGGAGGAAACGGGACAAAGAAACACAAATAGAGAAGTAGAAGAAAGAGAAAGAGGAAAAGAGAAAGAGAAGAAAGAGAACTAGTGAAAAAAGGGGAAAAAATCAGGAGGAATAGGAAGAGAGGAAATGTAATATTATCTTCTTCCTACGTGTTACTCAGACTAAGAACTGTAGAGGACAGCGAATAGAAGGTAGAGGAAAAAAAGGAGGAGGAGGGGAGGAGGAGGAGGAGGAGGAGGAGGAGGAGGAGGAGGAGGAGGAGGAGAAGGAGAAGGAGGAGGAGGAGGAGGAGGAGGAGGAGGAGGATTAATTAATGAAAGAGCGTCCATACGTGAACCACTTTGAGGTCTCTCCCCTCTCTCTCTCTCTCTCTCTCTCTCTCTCTCTCTCTCTCTCTCTCTCTCTCTCTCTCTCTTGTTTACACTCGCCATTAATGCCACTCATGTTTGTGGAAATAAGTCCTTCGCAAAACTCACGAGTGACACAAAGATTCTTAATTGTATTACACTGGAGAGAGAGAGAGAGAGAGAGAGAGAGAGAGAGAGAGAGAGAGAGAGAGAGAGAGAGAGGGAGAGGGAGAGAGGAAGAGGGGAGAGGGAGGAGAGGGAGGGACACACACACACACACACACACACACACACACACACACACACACACACACACACACACACACACACACACATACATACATACATCCAGGTCTTCCCTTCCTTCCAACACATCCAGATCTCTGGCTCAATTAGACTCGTGCCTACACTGGTGGAAAATTACGCATTCTTCAAACAGAAACTTAAAAAAGAAAGGAGAAAAATAAATGGATGAAGAAAAAGATAACTGCAAAATGTCAAAAGGCAGAGTCAAAAACCGTGCAGTGCATTAGGGCTACTCCGTTTTACTGGCAGACATGAAAGCGTCGAGTGTTTTTATCGTGCTGGATCTCGCATCGCGGCGGGAGGAAGTGAAGAAGTAAAGCTTCGGTAATACTGCCACTGTCATTTAGTTATGGAACAATTTTTGCAGAGGATGTCTGATAGTTGGTGGGGGAATGTGTGTGTGTGTGTGTGTGTGTGTGTGTGTGTGTGTGTGTGTGTGTGTGTGTGTGTGTGTGTGTGTGTGTGTGTGTGTGTGTGTGTGTGTGTGTGTGTGTGTGTGTGTGTGTGTGTGTGTGTGTGTGTGTGTGTGTGTTTTATTCACCACGGTCGTCTGCTGGTCACCCAGCCAGTCTTTCCCTTACGGAAAGAGCTCAGAGCTCGTAGTGACCAATAGATAGATAGATAGATAAATTTGGTGACCACAAAATAATCATAAATATACAAAAGCATAAATTCACATCACATAATATCCACAGCAAGCAAGTATTGTAATCCACAATTTTGTTAATCATTAGATCACTATACTGAAACTTCAGCACAAGAGCTCCAAAAAACAAAAACAAACAAACATTTGACTTAAATATTGGTAACATCAGGTAGGACTGAGACCACACCACACTCCATCCACCGGGAAAGCGAGGCCACAACCCCGCGAGTTACATCCCTTACCTATTTACTGCTAGGTGAACAGGGGCCACACATATAGGCTTGCCCATTTGCCTCGCCGCTTTCCGGGACTCGAACCCGGACCCTCTCGATTGTGAGTCGAGCGTGCTAACCATTACACTTCACGGTGTGTGTGCGTGTAATTCACCTCGGTGGCCTGCTGGTCACCCAGCCAGTCTTCCCCATTATGGAGCGAGCTCAGAGCTCATAGAGTGATCTTCGGGTAGGACTGAGACCACATCACACACAACACACATCAGGAAAGCAAGGCCACAACCCATCGAGTTACATCCCGTACCTATTTACTGCTAGGTGAACAGGGGCCACACATTAAGAGGCTTGCCCATTTGCCTCACCGCTTTCCGGGACTCGAACCAGGCCTCTCGATTGTGAGTCGAGCGTGCTAACCACTACACTACGTGGTGTGTGTGATTCACCTCACCTCGGTTGTCTGCTGGTCACCCAGCCAGTTTTCCCCATTACGGAGCGAGCTCAGAGCTCATAGACCGATCTTCGGGTAGGACTGAGACCACAACACACTCCACACACCGGGAAAGCGAAGCCACAACCCCTCGAGTTACATCCCGTACCTATTTATTGCTAGGTGAACAGGGACCACACATTAAGAGACTTGCCCATTTGTGTGTGTGTGTGTGTGTGTGTGTGTGTGTGTGTGTGTGTGTTTCACTGTTTGTTTCACTGTTTGTTTCACTGTTTGATCTGCTGCAGTCTCTGACGAGACAGCCAGACGTTAGCCTACGGAACGACCTCAGAGCTCATTATTTCCGATCTTCGGATAGGCCTGAGACCAGGCACACACCACACACCGGGACAACAAGGTCACAACTCTTCGATTTACATCCAGTACCTACTCACTGCTAGGTGAACAGAGGCTACACGTGAAAGGAGACACACCCAAATACCTCCACCCGGCCGGGGAATCGAACCCCGGTCCTCTGGCTTGTGAAGCCAGCGCTCTAACCACTGAGCTACCGGACTGTGTGTGTGTGTGTGTGTGTGTGTGTGTGTGTGTGTGTGTGTGTGTGTGTGTGTGTGTGTGTGTGTGTGTCCTCTCTCTCTCTCTCTCTCTCTCTCTCTCTCTCTCTCTCTCTCTCTCTCTCTCTCTCTCTCTCTCTCTCTCTCTCTCTCTCTCTCTCAGTATAACACAATTAAGAATCTGTGTGTCTCATGTGAGTTCTGTGAGGGAGATATTTCAACAAGCACGAATGGCATTAATAGCGAGTGTAAACAAGAGAGAGAGAGAGAGAGAGAGAGAGAGAGAGAGAGAGAGAGAGAGAGAGAGAGAGAGAGAGAGAGAGAGAGAGAGAGAGAGAGAGAGAGAGAGAGTACTTTATTCTTAGCCTTTAATTCCCTCGAGGGATCTGGATTTTTCTCCAAGGTTTCAGCGATGGTTGATTTAGTTTACAGTGTGTTGAAAGTCGCCGAGGTCAGACGCCGAAACGTTTAAGAATACGAGACTGATTCGGATGAAATTTTTGCAGGCAGATTTGAATTCGTCCTCAGATGGGTCAAATAAATTCTATTCCCTTTGAAATTTTCCAATGTCGGATATTTAAGAGGCAAAGTTTCTATTGGAAAATGCAAATTCTGCCCTCATGCTTGCAACGTTGATGGCGGAGCACTCATTATTAGTGGAAAGCGCTCTGTGAATCCCAGCTGTGTGTGCAAACAGCAGGTCACTGGTGTGGAGCGTTGCCCTTCCGTGTCAGCTTAACCCCTTCAATACTGGGACACATTTTTATCTTGAGATTTGTGTGCTATTAGACCATTTTGTTGACACTAGCAAGGGTCTGTGGAGGTCAGAAGGTTAATGGCTACAGTCTTCACTATTCTAATCCACTGAAATGACTAGTGCATAATCCCGTAACCCCTTCAGTACTAGGACACATTTTTATCTTGAAATTTGTGTGCTATTAGACCATATTGTTGACACTAGCAAGGGTCTGGGGAGGTCAGAAGGTTAATGGTGTCAGTTTTCACTATTTTAATCTCCCACATGAATTTGTGAGGCTGTATAAAATCACCAAAACAGTAAGTAGAGTAATATGGAAACGCGTCATGGTACTCATAGGGTTAAACTTCACAAAACAGTAGCGCATTCTTAAATATTCCTGACTCTTAGGAATGATTTTCAAAGGCCATAGGAATGAATAGTTGATTTCTCATGTACGTTATTTTTTTTTCCTATTACTGATGCTGAAACATTATTAATCATCTCCGGAGTTACAGAAACACGCCTTGAGCACTACAAGACTCCTGCGCAGTCTGTTAACAATGACTGAGATAAGCTGCTAAACTTTTGAGTGTACCATCGATAACTACATTGTTTTCGAGCGAGCCCCATCACCAATAGCTATTTATCCACTCTTTTCGTTGTGACGTTCGGTTCTTTATACTAAAACACGAATAATAAACTGAAGGGAGTGCGCGAGTCATACACCAGGCCACGTAGCTCTTGTAGAATGTTACCGTGCTACTCTCTACTTTGGCAGCCTTTGATTGCTACGGCTTCCCCTTCATGCTTAGTATAACGTTACGGCGCAAGATCTCAAGGTATTTTCCATAGCACTAACAGAGAAAAGAGAAACAGGGGTGGTTCAGATCTTTAAGTGTCTCAAGCCTTATCCAGTAAAATGGTCTCTGAATGTATTTCCGTATCTTCTTCCTCTTTCTCCTCCTCCTTCTCCTCTTCCTCTTCCTCTTCCTCTTCCTCTTCCTCTTCCTCCTCTTCCTCTTCCACTTCCTCCTCCTCCTCCTCCTCCTCCTCCTCCTCCTCCTCCTCCTCCTCTGGGAACACCTACAGGATAATGCCTATTTCTTCTTCACTGGCTTCTCTCTACACCTTCTTCTTGTTGTCATCCTCCTCTTCCTTCTCCTTTTCTTCTTCTTTCTCCTTTTTCTCCCTTTTTGTCTCTTCACCATCATCATCATCATCTATTCTTCTTCTTCTTCTTCTTCTTCTTCTTCTTCTTCTTCTTCTTCTTCTTCTTCTTCTCTTCTTCTTCTTCTTCTTCTTCTTCTTCTTCTTCTTCTTCTTCTTCTTCTTCTTCTTCTTCTCCTTAGACGAAGCAACACGTCTCACATTTATGAACAGTCAAATAGATGTACTCGTGCGATAGGTTCCCTTGAGTACTTCATAGAAACCCTGAGACTGATGTGAAGGCGGGGTGAATCCATAACCGCGGGATGGAGCACTCGATGTGGATAAGTATAGAGATCCGTATACAGATACGCTTTGGTCTCTCACCACGACTATATTTCAAGGCCACAGAGATGATAAGCGAGATTTTGAAGTGTTTTTCGGTTAATAATGTAGAAATCTTGTCACTCTGCCTCTAGAACAGTAAAAACATCTTAAAAAAACTCGTGTAAGTTTAAATAAAGTCTCACCACTACTATTTTTCAAGGCCACAGCGGGATTTTCAAGAGTGTTTCTTCAGTTGATAATGTAGAAATCTTGTCACTCTGCATCTAGAACCGTAAAAAAAAAAAAAAAACTTAAAAACTCTTGTAAACTTAAATACAACCTTTTGATATAGTGGAGGTGAAGCACAGAATTGTTTGAGACTGTGTATGTATAAACGCCTTTCCTCTCACTGCGACAATTTTGCAAGGCCACAGAGACGATTAGCTGAGTTCTAATGAGCATTTTCTTATTGATGATACAGAAATCTTGTTAACATGTCACTAGAATTACAGAAATATCCTTAAGAATCCGCATTACTTCAACTAGAGCCTTTTGAAAATAGTGAAGGTGCTGTTCTAAATTGTTTCAGAATATGTGGTAGAGTCTCAGATATCGGGACCTTGAAGATTGCTAGGCTTTAAGATGAGTTTACGAGTACTTCCGTTCGCTGCACTTGGATTGTTTCTACTTCTGCGTGTTGGTGACTTGTTCGTTCCCTTTCTTGAGTCTGCCAGTGTTGGAAGGACATGCGAATTTGAGCAGGTATTTTGAAGTGTATTGATCTCTTTTTGTCTCTGTCTGGTTCTCTCTCTCTCTCTCTCTCTCTCTCTCTCTCTCTCTCTCTCTCTCTCTCTCTCTCTCTCTCTCTCTCTCTCTCTCTCTCTCTCTCTCTCTCAAGGGGCACAAAGAGGATTGATCTGATTCTCGAGAGTATTTATTCTTCTCTCCACATTTGTGAATACAGAGATGGACGGCGATTTTGAGCACGTGTTTCGGGACACATTGCTCTGTCACAAGCTCTATTCTGAAAGGGACGCAGTAGAGATGGTTTATCGGGTTCTCTTGCTTGTTTTATTTGCTATTTGTGTTGCAGAATTCTCCTTTGAATTTGTGTTGCAGAATTCTCCTTTGAATATCGTTAGAATTTTGAAAATATTCTCAGATACTGTAATAACTTCCGTCGCTCTTAGATCGGTATTCAGAAACGCTTTACTGTCTCACGATGACTATTTTCAAAGGGTCTAGTTGAAGATACTCATGATTTTAAGGGTATTTCTATGGTTCTGATAATGAATTAGCAAGATTTCTAGTTTATCATACGGGGAAACCACCTTGAAAACCCTGCGAATCGTCTTTGGGGACTTGAAAAATTGTCATGGTGAGAAAGCAAGGCGTTTCTGACTATGACCGTTAGAATTAGTTGGACGAGATGCCGAAATGTTTGAAGTGACGAGATTAAGAAGCATTTTCAAAGGACACAGCGATGATCTGACGGTGTTTCCATTAGTGCTTTCCTCATGCAGAAGTGTATATAATGAAAACACTGCGTAACTCACACTTTAATTGAATAACAGTAGTCAAGGTGAGTCGCTGAGGCGGCGCTGTGCCTCCATTAAAATATCTCCTCCGGGAAAACCTAAAAGAAAGGATGAAAGTTCGGGAGAGTCTTTAAAAAATGTTGAAATAGATAATTTTTTGTGACATTCTCTTCATTATTTAATCTTATGTCGGGAGCGGAAATCCTTGCCTTGCAGATGTAGCCAGACACAAATCCTATTAGGTCTTGGTACTCTGGGGACGTCATCAGGGAGGGAGAGCGAGGTACGCGTAGTCACCATCGGAAGTGGAGCGAGCAACCTGCCACGATCATTTCCTCGTGATTGTTTCCTTCTGTCAGCGTTGAGTCCTCTGATCCCAGAATCCATTATCTGTCACGCTTTGTAGAGACACGCCGCAACTGTTTTCAAAGGCTACAACGTTGACTAATCCGGGTGTTGTGTGTGTGTTTTTCCAGCTGACACTGAAATTCTTCCTGATCTCTCACTGGTACCACGAAAATATTCTTTAAAAAACATTTCAAAGGCCACACCAGTGATTAACCCCTTCAGTACCGTGACGTGCTTTTCTGTTCCTTCTGCTTACTATTCAAAAACTTATGTGGGTGATTGAAATAGTGAAGACTTTGGCCATTAACCCCTTTAGTTCCGTGACACGTTTCCATATTCACAGTGCTGTCTGTCTGGTGATTTTATAGAGCTTCACAAACTTATGTGGGTGATTAGAATAGTGAAGACTTTGGCCATTAATCATCTGATCTTCATACACCCTTCCTAATGTCAATACAGTCGTCTAATCGTACCCAAATCTCAAGGCAAAAATTTGTCCCAGTACTGAAGCGGTTAATCTTCTGACCTCCATACACCCTTCCTAATGTCAATAAAATCGTCTAATCACATCGAAAACTCAAGGTAGGAATGCATCCCAGTACTGAAGGGGTTAAATAGACTCTCATGGATGCATTCCTATTAGTAACATAGAATCCTTGTTTTTCTATCACTAGCATCATGAAAGCACTCTTGAAAACCCTTGCAAGACTGATTCAAAGTACGTTTCTATCTGCAGTATACCTAACAACACTCCAACACACTCCACACCACCACCACCATCACCTAACTGAAAGGTCTCCGTGATTTGTTATCCACTAAATCCCACTAATACTTCAGTGAGTTAGCCAAGCCCTCCACGCTCTCTCTGCTCTCTCGCTCCCTGCACCCCATCACCCAGCTAGCCACCCAGCCACGCACACAGCCACCCAGCCAGCCAGCTCACCACCCAGCCAGCCCACCACCCACACAGCCCCACGTTCGTTTTGGAAGTCTCTACGATCCCTTTCCTTTTTTGCGCTGCCTCCTCTCCTCTTTTTCCTGGCACGGCTTATGCTTCATCCGTAACCCTTCAAAACTCTAGTCCTCCCTCGTCTCCCATTTTCTCTCCTCTCTTCCTGCCCCGTCCACCTCTTCCTCCTCCTCTTCCTCCTCTTCCTCCTTCTCCTCTCTTTACTTCTCTCCATGAAGATCCCCTGTTTCCTCTCCCCTCTCCTCTCCTGCTTTAACTCATCCCTCTGGCCTTCCTTCTTCTCCCAAACTTGCCTCTCACCTCCTTTTCTTTCAGACCTTGCTCCCTCTTCCTTCCCATTGAAGCCCTTTGCTCTTCCTTCCTTTCCGTTCCCTCCTTTCCTCCCCTTCCCCTTCCCCTTCCCCCTTCTCTTTCTCTTTCTCTAGACACACTGACGGACTCTTTCATCTCCCCTCCTCCTTGAGATATCCACTTCTTCCTTCTCCTTCTCCTTTACTCTTTTTTTTTTCTAACTTTTTCCCTTCCTGCTTCCTCTCCTCCTAACCATTTTTCCATTTTCATTTTCTTTTTCCCACTCGTCCTCTCACTCCTCCCTTATCATTCTTCGTTTTCTTTCCTTATGCTACATGTCAAGGATAACTATTGCAGTAATGGGTGTAAATTTGTGAATTCTCTCTCTCTCTCTCGTCTCCCTCTAAATTTGTGAATTCTCTCTCTCCTCCTGCCTCTGTTTTTTATTCCTTCCTTCTCCTTCTCCTTTCTAGTCCTCCCTCCTCCTCTTCCTTCTCCTTCTCCTCCTCCTCCTCCTCCTCCTCCTCCTCCTCCTCCTCCTCCTCCTCCTCCTCCTCCTCCTCCTCCTCCTACTGCTACTTCCTCCTCATTTGTCACCGTCCCCTTCTCTCTCCTCCTCCTCTCCTCCCTTCCTCCCTCCCTCCTCCCTCTTCCTATTCTCCTCCTCTCCTCTCCTACATTTTCTTTACCCCTCCCCCATCCATCCTCCTTTATCTTCCCATACATTCCATTTCTCCTATTACTTCCCCCTTCCTTACTCCTTCACCTGTCTTCCCTCCTCTCCTCCTCTTATCCCCTTCCTTCTCTTCCCCTCCTTCCCCTCTCCCTCTTCCCCTCCACTAAGGAACCCATGGGAACGATTTGAAGCTCATACAATATATTCTAACGGGTGCAGTGCTTCCTCCTCCTCCTCCTCCTCCTCCTCCTCCTCCTCCTCCTCCTCCTCCTCTTCTTCCTCCTATTCCTCCTCCTCTTCCACACAAGCAAAAGGCGCGGCAGAAGGCTGACTTACGGTTCTCACGCCACTCTCGTAAAAATCACCTCAGGCTGTAAGGGAACGGTGGTGGTGGTGGTAGTGGTGGTGGTGGTGGTGGTGGTGGTGATGGTGGATGTACCCAAGTCATTTATCCATCCCTCTTTCCTGCTGTTTTATTATTATTTTTTTCTGACCCTCTTCGCCTCTTTCTTTCTTTTCTCTCTGTGTGTGTGTGTGTGTGTGTGTGTGTGTGTGTGTGTGTGTGTGTGTGTGTGTGTGTGTGTGTGTGTGTGTGTGTGTGTGTGTGTGTGTGTGTGTGTGTCTCTCTCTCTCTCTCTCTCTCTCTGTCTGTCTGTCTGTCTGTCTGTCTGTCTGTCTGTCTGTCTGTCTCTCTCTCTCTCTCTCTCTCTCTCTCTCTCTCTCTCTCTCTCTCTCTCTCTCTCTCTCTCTCTCTCTCTCCTTCTACTACTACTACTACTACTACTACTACTACTACTACTACTACTACTACTACTACTACTACTACTACTACTACTACTACTACCACCACCACCACTACCACCAGCACCCACCGTCCAGTTTCTCGCACCATAAACAGTGTGTCAGCGGGCGTCAGGTGAGGTGCGTGTTGCGCGGCTGGCTGTGTTGAGCGGGGGACACAAAGCAGGTGAAAAAATGATAAGACCACAGCGTCAGAGCTTAGTGAGGAGAGAGGGAGAGGGAGAGGGAGAGGGTGAGGGTAAGGGTGATGGGGAGAGAAAGGAAATACACAGGATAAAAAAAAAAAAACAATAAATAAAGGAAGAAACACACATACACATTTCATATATTCTTTTTCTTATGATTTATACGTATTTTGTTATTCATTTATTCATCTATACGTCTATCTATGAAGAACGTTTGGTACATATATAAAAAGAGAGAGAGAGA
>NC_059301.1:12193048-12200548 GCF_017591435.1 Portunus trituberculatus
GTTTCTCTGTCTATCTGTCTTTCTGTTCTCTCTCTCTCTCTCTCTCTCTCTCTCTCTCTCTCTCTCTCTCTCTCTCTCTCTCTCTCTCTCTCTCTCTCTGTCTCTCTCTCTGTGTGTGTGTGTGTGTGTGTGTGTGTGTGTGTGTGTGTGTGTGTGTGTGTGTGTGTGTGTGTGTGTATGTGTGTGTGTGTTCTGTGAGGGGAGAGTCGGGGAGTGGCGGCAGACTCTCTCACTGAGGCGTTGTTCTCTTGACACCAATTTTCCTCTATGTCTTCATTGGCTCACACTTAATTTTCTCGCACCTTCCCTTCACCTCCTGACAAAGCGCTCTCTCTCTCTCTCTCTCTCTCTCTCTCTCTCTCTCTCTCTCTCTCTCTCTCTCTCTCTCTCTCTCTCTCTCTTCTCCTGGTTTCCTTCCTCCTCTTTCCTTCTCTTCTCTTCACTTCGCTCTACTTCGCTTCGCTTCACTTCGCCTTCCGTCTTTCTCCTGCTCGCTGATGAGTTTCCTTCTTCCTTCCTTGTTTGGTTTGCCTTTATTTCCTTAACTTCTCTTTCTCCCTCTTACGAAGTGTCTCATCTATCCTTGGTCTCCTTTCCTCTTCTTCTTCACCTTCGTTTATATCATGCTTTGATAAACTTCTTTTTCTTTCAGTTTTTTTTTTTTTACTTCTCTTCTGTTCACTTCTCTTTACTTCTCCTCTATTCTTTTCTTATTTTTTCTCATTTCTTTTCTTTTCTCCTATTTTTCTTATTCATTTTTTTTCTGTTATTTGCTGATAATGTTTCACTTGTTCCTTCACTTCCTTTTTTTATTTTTTTTATTTTACTTGTTGACAGTATTTCCTCTATTTTCTTTCACTTCTCGTCCTTCACTTTCCGTCCCTTCACCTCCTTTCCTTCCCTTTCTTCCCTCACTCGTTGACCAAGTTTCTTCTCTTTCTCTCTCTCTTTACTTCTTGTCCTTCACTTCCTCCTTCACTTCCTCTACCTCTTGCTCGCTGATGAAGGTTCGTTTCTCTTCCTTCTCCTTCCTTCCCTTCCTTTCGCTTTACTCTCCTTTCTTTTTCCTACTCTCAAATGAAGTTATTTTCTTTCTATATCTCTTCCTCCTCCTCTAGTCTCTTTCCTTATTGCTTCAAGTCACTCCGCCTCTCTTCCTTGCTCTCGCTCTCCATTCCCTGCAAGAAAAGAAAACAGAAGCTTATTACCAAGGCTCTTATCTTAAACTCTTTGGTATTTCAGGTTTATTTTCAAAAGTCACTGAAATAACTAGTGCAGAATCCCTTAACCCCTTTCAGTACTGGGACATATTTTTACCTTAAGATTTGTGGACGATTAGACCATTCTTTTTTTTTTTTTACATTAGGAAGGGTCTATGGAGGTCAGAAAATTAATGGCTAGAGTTTTTACTATTTTAATTCTCCACATGAGTTTCTGAAGCTGTATAGTGTATAAGATCACCAAATAGTAAGTAGAATGAATATGGAAACACGTCCTGGTACTGAATGGGTTAATACTATCACTAGAATCATAAAAAAAACTCCCTTGAAAGTCTTAACAATTGATAACTCTTGAGGATATAAGAAAACAAGAACACAAGAAAAGAAGGAATCTCAAGAGGCTGTCAGGCCTATACGTGGCAGTCCCAGTATGAGAAAAGCTACTGAATTCCATCTATCAACCCCATCCTATTAGTAGTTCCCACTTGAGTCTTTTAGAAATGAAGGATAATACACAGCAAGGTTTGATAATAATGGTTTTTAAAGGTTACATTGATAATAAGTCTGGCTCTTATGAGTGCTTTTCTTGTTAATGATAAAAAAATTGTGTTAAACTATTATAAGGATCACAGACAGACAGACAGACAGACAGACAGACAGACAGACAGACAGACAGACACACAAAAAAAAAAAAAAAAAAAACCTTGAAAATCCTTGCCTGTTAAAATGAAAAGTGAAAACGCCACAATGTTTGAAAGTACAATTCACGGTTTTTTCTTAAGGATTATTTTCATTCTATTATTTGATGTAATTTTATCGCCGTTATTTTATTCAAGCCGCAGTGAAAAAAGAATTGGGTTTGCGTCAGTATTTTTACTCCATTGGTCTTTGTTAAACATTTATTAAAATTCTGAAAGCACTCATGGAAATCTCGGCTAGTTAGAATAGGAGATAAAAAACATCGCACTTTTTTTGAGCATACAGTCCTTTATTTTTCTTGGAGACTAATTCTTAACCCTTCAGTACTGGGACGGATTTTTACCTTGAGTTTTGGGTACGACTAGACCATTTTATTTACATTAGGAGGGGTCTATGGAGGTCAGAAGATTAATGGCTAGAGTCTTCGCTATTTCAATCCCCACATATGTTTCTGAGGCTGTGTAAAATCACCAAATAGTAACCAGAATGAATATGAAAACGCGGCTTGGTACTGAAGGGATTAAAAACAACAGGGAATCTAGTTTTCCTTAGCTGATGTGGAATCCTTGTTAAACTGTTGACGTAAGCACGAAAACATTTTTGCCAATCTAAATAATATTTATTTTCGACTGTTGGGAATAAGAAAAGGAAAAATTAAAGAGAAGACGCCTAAATATCTAAGACTGTAATTTTTGTATCTTTTAAGACATACGAATTTTAAACTAATGAGTTGGGTTTCACATTTTCGATGGTTGGGAATAAGAATAGGAAGAAAATGTGCCCAAATGTTTAAGGCTATTGTCTTTGTACCCTTTAAGAAGTATCCATTTTCAAAGAACACTAAACTAATAAATCAAGTTTCACATTTTCGACTGTTGGGAATAAAAAAAAAAAAAAGAAAAACAAGAAGATGCCCAAATGTTGAAAGCGTCAGGTTTTTTAGTCTTTTAAGAAATACGTATTTTCAAAGCCCACAAAACTAATAAATCGGGTTTTCACGAGTGCTTTCCCTACAGACGATACGAATCACTGTTAAACTGCAAGAATCTCGAACATACACTTTGAAAACACAGCAGCTTCCTCTAAAGTCTATCAACTCCTTCAGCACCATGACGCGTTTTCATATTCCTTCTGATTAATATTTGGTTATTTTATACACCTGAAACTTATGTAGATATTGAAATAATAAAGAATCAAACCATTGCTTTTTTTCACTTCCATAGACGCTTCCTAATGCAAATAAAATCATCTAATCGTAACCAAAACTCAAGATAGAAATGCGTCCCAGTGCTGAAGAGGTTTATAAAAAACATCACGTGTTTCTCACAATAAGCGTTTTCAAAACCCACACAAATATAAACCATGTTCGCGCGAGTGTTTGCCCTATTATTAATGCAAAACCCTTGTAAAAGTATTACCAGAATCACAAACACACTCTTGAAAACCCCAGTAACTTCCACTAGACTTGAGCCTTTTAAAAATAAGAGTCAAGACGCAGGAATGTTTGAGAATAGGGACCCTAAGGCAAGACTCGAGGCGCTGCACGATTAAAAGACTCTCTCGCGTAGAGATTAGAGGGCAAGAGACACAGCCACGTCCGCTGCCGAGACTTACTACTGGAGCGCGGCGTTACGAGGGGAAGGGCTCCGGGCTGGCTGTGTGCGGTGGTGGCGGTGGTGGTGGTGGGGCGGGAGATAGAGCAGCGGGAAGAAAAGATGGGAGGAGGATAAGGAAATGATAAGGAGGAGGAGGAGGAGGAGGAGGAGGAGGAGGAGGAGGAGGAAGGAGGAGGAGAAGGAGGAGGAAGAGGAGGAGGAGGAGGAGGAGGAGGAAGAGGAAGAGGAGGAGGAGGAGAAGGAGGAAGAAGAGGGGGAAGAGGTGTGGAAATAGATACGAGGTGACGGCTCAAAGGTAGGAGGAGAAAAATACTAATAGAGGAGGAAGACGAAAGGGCAGCGGTAGGGCAGGATGGCTCAACGGGATTACACAGGTTAGCCAGGTAGCAACGCAGTTTTTTAGGTAAGGAGGTAGGGTAGTACAGCAGAAGTCTTGTCCCCCATCTGTTCCATTAGCTTACTGTACATGGAAAAACCTTTGAAATGTATCTTGCGGTATGAAATAGAAGCGACATGGAATTCTTCACAGGAAAGAATGAAAAATGTTGCTCGTCCTGTGTAGTGCGCGTCTGTCTGGATGTGACTGTACTTTGTAGCGGCACCAACAGTTCGTCTCCAGCAGCAAGTGATCTGTCTTATTCTTTATTTTTTTCAGCGCTGGATAGAGGGACATAATCTTTCTGCGACTTAACTCTTGCTGATGTGACTGTAAAAATCCAAGCAAAATATCTCTCTCGCTTTATTTCCCTTGTTTTAACACACTCACCGATATCAAAACACTCAATAAACTCGATACCTCCAAGTAACGTATATACAATCAGCTTAACTCCTTTCAGTACCAGAACGCTTTTTTTTCATATTCATTCTGCTTACTACATATTTGGTGATTTTATACAGCTTCAGAAATTTAAGTGGGGATTAAAATAGTGAAGACAGACCATTAATCTTCTGACCTCCATAGATCCTTCCTAATGTAAGTAAAATTGTCTTATTGTACCCAAAACTCGTGATAAAAATCCGTCACAGTACTGAAGGAGTTAAATATCATGGCCAGTCAGTTTCTACGGTAACAAATGATATGTATTCAGCTTGGCCACCGTCTGTCCTTGTGTGTGGCTCACTGGCTGGTGTGTGAGTGACGCTTATGAGCTACGAGTGAGGGAACCGTGTCCTCCTAACAAATGAGCATCGACGAGAAGCTCTGCATAGGATTTAAGTGTAGCGCCTCTGTGTGTTACATATGTTCTCATTGAAATAACAGATAACTCAACATTTAACTTAGTATAATAATAAAATAAAAACTTGTCATAGTATAGTATATAATCATGGCATAGTACTAACACCTACACACTTAACCCTTTCAGTACTTAGAACACGTTTTCAGTTTTATTCTGTGTACTATTTGACAATTTTATACGGCTTCAGAAACTTAAGTGGTGGATTAAAATAGTGAAGACTCTGACCACTAATCTTCTGCCCTTCATAGATCCTTCCTAACATAAATAAATTCGTCTAATCATAACCAAAACTCATGGTTAAAATGCGTCCCAGTACTGAAAGGGCTAATAACGAAACCAAACACATAAAAAGTAATGTGTCGCGGTAACATAGTAAATCCCAGTGGTACAGTAGCAACATGGTGGAGAGACATCCTTGCCGGAGGAAGAAGAGGAAGAATTGAGGAGGAGAAGGTGTAGGATGATAAGAAAGAGGAAGGCAAGAGAGGGAGGGGAGAAGAAGCAGTCTTTTAATACACTCCACTCACCTAACTGTGTGTGTGTGTGTGTGTGTGTGTGTGTGTGTGTGTGTGTGTGTGTGTGTGTGTGTGTTTTGTTTACCTCACTGGTGCGACAGCCTTGCCTCGCCCTTGCTTCTGAGGCGGCAGGCAATCAGAAACAGCTACGTTCACTCCGGTGTGTCAGTGTACTTCAGCTGGCGAGACCCTGCGCATTACTATGAAAAAGTTATCCCCTTCAGCAGAGGACCCACGAGACCACGCTTATCAGGTTATCCACGACCCAGCAGAGGAGGAGGAGGAGGAGGAGGAGGAGGAGGAGAGATGAGGGAAGAAGGAGTAGATATGGAAATAAATACGAAGGGTGCTTCAGACGATGGAAGAGAGACAAAAATAAGGAGGAGGAGGAGGAGGAGGAGGAGGAGGAGGAGGAGGAAGAAGAAGAAGAGGAGGAGAAATAATAATAATAATAATAATAATAATAATAATAATAATAATAATAAGAAGAAGAAGAAGAAGGAAGAAGAAGAAGAAGAAGAAGAAGAAGAAGAAGAAGAAGAAGAAGAAGAAGAAGAAGAAGAAGAAGAAGAAGAAGAAGAAGAAGAAGAAGAAGAAGAAGAAGAAGAAGAAGAAGAAGAAGAAGAAGAAGAAGACAAAGAAGAAAAGAGGAAAAGAAAGAAAGGAAGATGAAGAAAAAGAAAACAAGAAGAAGAAGGAGGAGAAGGAAAAGAAAAAAAGGAAAAGAAAAAAAGGAGAAGGAGGATGACATAAAACAGCAAAAAGACAGAATGGTGAGAAGGGAAGCAGGAAATAAAAGGCGAAACAAGAAGGAGGAAGAGAGAAAGGGAAAGAAAGACAAGATAAAAAATGTGAAGGAGAAAAACAGGTGACATGAAGGGGAGAAGGAGGAAGAGAGTAGAAGAAAAAGAGGAGGAGGAGGAGGAGGATAAGAAGAAATGGAAGGAATTGAAGGAAGAAGAAAAAATAAAAATAGGAATAGGAGGAGGAAGACGAAGGAAGAGGAGAAAGACTAGCTGTAGGAGAGCGGAAAAAGATGGAAAAGGAAGAGGAGGATGAGACAAATGATGGAGGAGGAGGAGGAGGAGGAGGAGAAGGAGGAAGAAAAATATGACTAGAACGAAAAAAAAGAGCAAGAAAATGAATAGAAACATGCTAGAAGAGGAGGAGGAGGAGGAGGAAGAGGAGGAAGATGACGAGAAAGAGGAGGAAAATGACAAGAACGAGGAAATGAAAAATGAAAAAAGAACGAATGAAAGAAAAGAAGAAAATAATACGTATAAGAAAAAGAGAAGAGGAGGAAGAAAAAGAAGAAGAAGAAGGAAGAAAGAGGAGAAAAACGAGAAGAAGAACGAGAGAAAGATGGATAGAAATGATAATGAAGATAAATATAGAGAAAAACAAGGAAAACAGAATGAAAAAGAAGAAACAGAAAATAAAAGAACGAAAATAAGAAGAAAAGGACAAAGGAAAGAAAATAAGGAGTAAGAAATACATGAGAAGGAAACTGGTGACGAAGAGGAGGAAGAGGAGGAAGTAGAGAATGGAGGAGGGAAGAAGGAGGATAGAAAAGAGAAGAGAAGGAGAATAATAATAATAATAATAATAATAATAATAATAATAATAATAAGAAGAAGAAGAAGAAGAAAGAAAAAAAAAGAAAGAAGAAAAGAAGACGAAGAGGAATAAGGAGTAGAAGAAGAAAAAGAAGAAAATGAAGAACAACAAGAAGGGGAAGAAAGAAGAAAAGAAGAAAAAGAAAAGAAGACAAAGAAGAAGAAGAAGAAAAGAAGAAGAAGAAGTAGAAGAAGAAGTAGAAGAAGAAGAAGATGAAGAAGAAAACGAAGAAGATGAAGAAGAAGAAAACGATGAAGAAAAATATGAAGGAAAAGAAGAAGAAAAAGAAGAAGATGAAGAAGAAGAAGACGAAGAAAATCAAGAAGGAGGAAGAAGAGGAGGATAAAGAAAATGAGAAAAAACAATAAAGAAAAAGAGAACAAAAGAAAAAAACCCAAAAATTAACGAGAGAGAGAGAGAGAGAGAGAGAGAGAGAGAGAGAGAGAGAGAGAGAGACACCTGAGACCACCGTTCATCTTGCCCCTTTTCTTCATTCTTGGTACAACCACTCGATAATTCCCCTCTCCTTGTTGGGCGTGTTCCTCTCAAGATCAGGCAGCCTCGCTCTTTTATCTCCCTCTTCGCCCACTCCATC
>NC_059301.1:12203048-12213048 GCF_017591435.1 Portunus trituberculatus
GCCACTCCCCCAGCCTGCTGTGTCCCTCCCGCCACTCCCCCAGCCTGCTGTGTCCCTCCCGCCACTCCCCCAGCCTGCTGTGTCCCTCCCGCCACTCCCCCAGCCTGCTGTGTCCCACCCGCCACTCCCACCGACCTTGGCATGGAAACTGATAGGAAAAGTATAGCTCAATATAGAAACATTGACGTGGAATTTTAACAGGAACGGATGAAATGAATCTGAAAAATACATTGTGCCGCAAATTAAGAGGAAACGGTTGACTTTAATTTGAAATATAATATATATATATATATATATATATATATATATATATATATATATATATATATATATATATATATATATATATATATATATATATATGAGTCAGTTAGAGGAGACGAGATTATTTTATTCCTGCCTATTCAGAGAAGCAGTCTGTTTGGAATCGCCCAATTATGTGAAGAGTATTCCATTCATGGACAGATAAAGCCTCGGATGGAGTTAGCAGGTGAGATGGGGAGAAAACTGGCGGAGACGTTCTTTTTTCAGCGTGAAGGAGGCAGTGAAGGGCTCAAATACCGGGTAATAAAGTCCGAGAATTTGTTGGTCTACAAATGTAGAAGAGTGAAAAGGTAATTCCGTGAAGGGAAGGTTTGGGTTCTGGTCGTGAGAGAGGCGGCATCCAATCATTCCTGTGCGGCATTACACTTCCCGGCGAGACGCGGTGTGCCTGCGATCTTAATCCTGAAGATGGTCACTAACTGTCAGCTCGGTGAAGCACAACCGCCCTACATTCCTCCTAGGGGTGATGATGGCTCACTCGGGCCTGTCTGCGCCACGACACTAATGTCTTGCAGTCTGCGGCGTATGGTGACCACGGTAACTTGGGAACGGTTATTCCTCACATGTACTTGTTACAACAAAGAGTTTGCTGGACATTTGTATTTAGGTATTTCCATTTACAATTTTGAAAGATATCAGTTGGATTACTGGTCACGGTGCAAGTGTTCACAACTCGCTGAAACGAACGTATTTTGCTCCCAGAAATTGAAAAAGCTTTCCCGCAGTGTTGGAACATTGTTTCCTATAAAGCTGAAGCAATACATGGTGCAATATTATTTATGCTTAGGTTTTCGTTTCCCGTAAAAATGTGAAGAATTCAATTAGATCCTCCCTTAACCAGGATTTTTTTTCTTCGGCAAGATAAATTCTCTCAGACGTCCCTTGCACGGCTGGTTTTGTAAGCCTAATATAATCTGGCTGGGCAGTCAAGAGTCAAGAGATCACGTTACCAAGTGATCATTTACTCCATTGAATGTTATCAAATGTGACAGAAATGAGTTACCAAAAGTGCCTTAACTTCCTCTGTACTCGGACGCATTTTTATCATGAGCTTTGGGTGTGATTAGGAAGGGTCTATGGAAGTAAGAAGATTAATATTAATGGCCAGAGTCTTCACTATTTTAATCTCCAAATAGTAACCAGAATAAATGTTAAAACTCGTCATGGTACGGAAGAGGTTAAATGAATATTTCTAACTATACCATAAGTGATCAATAACAAAGTGAAGGAGTTATGTCAGAAGAGATTGATACTCCAGAGACCGTTCCTTTTCCTTGACTGTCCCGACACTGCACTCATCATAACTGTACTAACAAGTCGTGGTACAGTGGAACCATGCGTGCTTTGGGGTCCGAGGGGTCTCCAAGCGCACGGGTTCGAATCCTGTCCACGGTCCGAGTGTAGGTTGGGCTTCCTCACGTGGGACAACGGTTTCCTAGCGGGTGGGCTTTGAGATAAGAGGTACCCCAAAAATTCCCGTGAAAAGCCCACATGGTATAAAAAAAAGTCAGGTTTGGGAGACACTTGTGAAATACCTTATGTGAATCTAAGAGCATTATAACACTCTAAATTGGAGCTTTTTAAATTTTTATTTATACCATGTGGGCTTTTCACGGGAATTTCTGGGCTAAAGGGTACTCTTTGGGGTACCTCCTATCTGAAAGCCCACCCGCTAGAAAACCGTTGCCCCGAGTGAGGAAGCCCAACCTACACTCGGACCGTGGACAGGATTCGAACCCGTGCGCTTGGAGACCCCCCCTCGGACCCCAAAGCACGCATGGTTCCACTGTACCACGGCGGCCCCTTTGCATGAGCCTTACCTTTTGATGCTGTTATACTCATGAAGTGTAGGCGACAGATAGGCCCGATAGCGTCGAAATCAGTTGCGTAATAGAAAAAAAATAAACCCAGTAGACTATTTAGCTAAAAACGCTCATAATTGTAGTCGTGTTGCGAGCGTTTCCTAGATAATGATGTAGCGCTCTAAGTATGCTGAACTACCTCTTCGCTTATTGTTGTTTCCATTAGTTTACACCCTAATAAAGTTTAGCTAATTAGTCTATAACTTCCTGAGCGTCTAGATTTTTTTCCTTAAAAGGTTGTGCTGTGTTAGCCAGCAAGGAGAAGGAGGAAGAGGAGGAGGAAGAGGAGTAGTAGAGAAGGAGAAAGAGAAAAAAAGAAAGGTATAAAGATAAAAAAGTAAAGATAGTAAAAAGAAAGATAATGGATAATGGAGAAAAAAAGAGAGAAAGAGATGGGTAATGAAGAAGAAGAAAAAGTTTAAGGACAAGGAAGACAATGAGATATACAAAGGAATTCAAAGACAGTTAGAAGCAAAAGGACAAAAAGATCGAAACGAGAAGAAGAGGAGAAGAGGGAGGAGGAGAAGAAGGAAAAGAAGAAAGAAAATGAAGGAATTAACAGAGGAAGAAGTAAAAGCAGAAACCAATATATGTACTACTCTTAAAGTCATGCTTGGAAGAGGAGGAGGAGGAGGAGGAGGAGGAGGAGGAGGAGAAGATAATCGAACAGTAATAGGTAAATAACACCAACAAAGGAGAAAATGAAAATGAAAATAGACGGAAGAAAAGCGGAAATTGGACAAGGGGAAGAGAATAGAAGGAGGAGAATGAGAAAGAGCAAAGGAGGAGGAGGAGGAAGGAGGAGGAGGAGGAGGAGGAGGAGGAGGAGGAGGAGGAGGAGGAGGAGGAGGAGGAGGAGGAGGAGGAGAAAATTGCGAATAAAGGAGAAAAGAGTGATATTTGATAAGGGAAGGAAAGTGGTTGGAAGAGGAGAAAGAGAGGGATGATGATGATGAGGAAGAGAGGGGAAGGAAGGATGAATTGCAGAAGGGGAGGAGGAGGAGGAGGAGGAGGAGGAGGAGGAGGAGGAGGAGGAGGAGGAGGAGGAGGAGGAGGAGGAGGAAGAAGCAGAGGGCCATGGCAAATCGTGTGGAATGTGTGTGTATGTGTGTATGTAAGTTATCTCTTCCACAGGGTTTAAGGAAAAGGGGCTGAAATTCTCTCTCTCTCTCTCTCTCTCTCTCTCTCTCTCTCTCTCTCTCTCTCTCTCTCTCTCTCTCTCTCTCTCTCTCTCTCTCTCTCTCTCTCTCTCTCTCTCTCTCTCTCTCTCTCTCTCTCTCTCTCTCTCTCTCATCGACAACTTATTGTAATGGAAATAAGAAAAAGTAAAGATTTTGAAATATGTTCATAGATTTTTCATCAGACTGGTTACTCCTCCTCCTCCTCCTCCTCCTCCTCCTCCTCCTCCTCCTCCTCCTCCTCCTCCTCCTCCTCCTCCTCCTCCTCCTCCTCCTCCTCCTCCTCCTCCTCCTCCTCCTCCTCCTCCTCCTCCTCCTCCTCTTCTCCAATAATCCTCTCTCTCTCTCTCTCTCTCTCTCTCTCTCTCTCTCTCTCTCTCTCTCTCTCTCTCTCTCTCTCTCTCTCTCTCTCTCTCTCTCTCTCTCTCTCTCTCTCTCTCTCTCTCTCTCTCTCTCTCTCTCTCTCTCTCTCTCTCTCTCTCTCTCTCTCTCTCTCTCTCTCTCTCTCTCTCTCTCTCTCTCTCTCTCTCTCTCTAACTCTTGACTCCTTTGGGAAAAAATGGAAGAATGGAAAAAATAAGGAGGAGGAGGAGGAGGAGGAGGAGGAAGAGGAAGGAGGAAGAAGAGAAGAGGAGGAGGAGGAGGAGGAGGAGGAGGAGGAGGAGGAGGAGGAGGAGGAGGAGGAGGAGGAGGAGGGTCGATTTTTCCTAAAAGAATCTCATAATGCGTGTGTGATCGGGAGAGAGAGAGAGAGAGAGAGAGAGAGAGAGAGAGAGAGAGAGAGAGAGAGAGAGAGAGAGAGAGAGAGAGAGAGAGAGAGAGAGAGAGAGAGAGAGAGAGAGAGAGAGAGAGAGAGAGAGAGGCAATGGGGTAGAATAATGGATTTTATCGTTATCTGTGTTGGAAGTGGCTATTTTTATCTATTTTTTATTTTGTTTATTGCTTATGATCCACTTTCATATTAAGCTACTTGTTGTTGTTGTTTTTGTTGTTGTTGTTGTTGTTGTTGTTGTTGTTGTTGTTGTTGTTGTTGTTGTTGTTGTTGCCGTCGGTGTTGTTGTCGTCGTCTTTCCTCTTCCTAGCCATCCTTTTCATCCTCCATCCAACCAACCATCCCACTGACCACCAACCAACAACCAACCTCATCACCTCTAACCTTTACCAACCACTCTTAAACCTCCTGCCGATACATCTACATTGTGTCCTGCTCAGTGTTCCCTTGTATACCAAACCCAAGAGTCGTCCTGCCCTCCCCTCCCTACATTGTGTCCTTGCCCAGTGTTTTCTTGCATGCCAAACCCAAGAGTCGCCCTGCCCTTCCCTTCCTACATTGTGTCCTGCTCAGTGTTCCCTTGTATACCAAACCCAAGAGTCGCCATGCCCTCCCCTCCCTACATTGTGTCCTTGCCCAGTGTTCCCTTGCATGCCAAACCCAAGAGTCGCCATGCTCTTCCCTCCTCTCCAGCACGAAGCAGTGAACGCATGAACAGGGCCATGCTACGTAAAACTACCCTTGTATATGGTATAGTAAATGTTCCAGTGGTAAGTTGGGGAGCCAGGGAGAACGTGGAGTGTTTTCGTGAGCGTCCTTTGCGTCTCGTGTCTGCTACAGGCTATTGGAATTTTTAGGATGTTGGTTCCAGTGTTGGTTTAAGAAGTATTTTGCCTTACTTAGGAAAACAGCCTTGGAAACTTAACCTAACGGGGACTGTACTGCAAAACGTCACTGTATGTTATCTCTTATGTGGATATTTCAAACTCTGATTTACATTACAATAACATGTCGATGAGAGAGAGAGAGAGAGAGAGAGAGAGAGAGAGAGAGAGAGAGAGAGAGAGAGAGAGAGAGAGAGAGAGAGAGAGAGAGAGAGAGAGAGAGAGAGAGAGAGAGAGAGAGAGAGAGAGAGAGAGAGAGAGAGAGAGATGCCTGCTTAAAATGCCACTCTTAAAACGAAACGGGAAAAAAAACCAAGAGTCAGTCATTTTAGATTAGAATGAGGCAATTTGTCTGTCTTTTGGATTCGTCTTTGGAACTTTTCTTGAGACATGAATCACTTCTTATTGCTCCTTAACTCATCCTTCACCCGAGTCTCTCCTTTTTCCTCTTCTTTATTGATTCACTTTATTTTATTCAGGATTCTGCCGTTCGTGCACTTCAGTAACGCTTCTTCACTTCACACTTTACAAGGTTTTCTGCTCCTCACCTCTCCACACATCAGTTGTATGCCTTTACCTTGTTTAATACTTTCCCGCTTCTATAAGACACGGCACATGATTTATGGTATTGCCTGGCGACCCGCGGCCTTCTTATTTATAGCGAGTCATTCTTCGAGGCCAAACTGGACCGCGAGATGTGGTGCTTAGTCATGGCGAACGACCAAGACGACGACTACAACAAGAAGGACTCTAACCATAACCACGACAGCGACAGGAACAACGGCAGCAGCAATAATAAGAAAACAACATTGTAGAATTATACAACATCCGGATTAATACTGCTACTGCTACTGCTACTGCTACTGCTACTGCTACTGCTACTACTACTACTACTACTACTACTACTACTACTACTACTACTACTACTACTACTACTACTACTACTACTACTACTACTACTATTATTATTATTATTATTATTATTATTATTATTATTATTATTATTATTATTATTATTACTACTACTACTACTACTACTACTACTACTACTACTACTACTACTACTACTACTACTACTACTACTACTACTACTACTACTACTACTACTACTACTACTACTACTACTTACTTCTACTTCTACTACTACTACTACTACTACTACTACTACTACTACTACTTGCATCCACCAACGCACACTACATGCTAATAATACAAAGATACACTGTGCTATTACCGCATCTCCACTTTTAGCTCTTTCCTTCTGCCGTCCGCTGAGACCCGCAGAGAGCGCTTGTGCATTAACGCTACTATATTTCACGAACGTAACCCGCATGCTAATTGAGGGATTAACACACACACACACACACACACACACACACACACACACACACAGACACAGACACAGGCACAGACACACAGACACACAGACACAAATACACACAGGCGCGAGTTTACTAAGTGTTCTGTTCCCTCCCCTCAATTTTTTGTTGGTTCAGCTGTGCCTCCGCTTGGTGCTCTCCTCTAATGGTTTACTCCCCGCCTGTTTTTCCATGACACGTTATTGTTGTTTTGGCCTTCTCTCGTCCCTCGTCTGGTGCTTCCTTTCCAGCTCTGCTCACCCCAAGGCACCTAATTTCCGCTTGTTTTTGTCGTGTTCATCTCTATTCCACTCTTGTTTTATTTTTCATATTTGTATTTGGTTTCTTTTTAATTTTTTTTGTCAAATTCCCCTTTAGCAAAGTTGTGATTATGGCATCTCTTTTATCTTTTACTGTCCCGCCCCTCTTACACTAGATTAGCTTAACGTATGACAAACAGCCTCGTGTGAGTTAATAGTTCTGGTGCTGGCTGCTTTTTCATCGTGCTTCTTTGTGTTTTTGACAAGAGATATCACTGAGTTTTCTTTAACTTTTCACCTCTTTCTCGCAACTACTTCCGGCAGGCTGTAGAGGGAGTTTGTGGGATTCCGAATAGCCGTGGTCTTGAATAATAATCTCTATGGTCTTAGAATGTAACGCCGATTGAAGAACAAGGTATTTAAGAACATGCGTCATCATCTGAATCGATACAACAAGCACTTTACGTGGGACTATTATCGCACTATGCATTCCTTATCAGTTGCAATCTAAATATCCCGCATTCCTTATCGCTGCAATCAGTAACGACCGTGGCAATCAAACAGTTACGCTGCATACATATTTCACCCATCATTACGAGACCTGTTGTTGTTTTCCCCTCCCTCTTTGTCATATAATTACATGTTGATTTCTGTGACTCGTAATGACAGCACGACACTTAGTATGAGTAATGACACCGTGACAACTGGTACTTATATAACAACCAATTGCATTATAGACTGTATTACTAAACAAAAAAACATTTATTGTTTATATTTTCACTTGGCCTTGTTATTTACCCCTTCATTACTGGGACGCATTTTTTTTACCTTATGTTTTGGGTATGATTAGATGATTTTATTGACGTTAAGAAAGGTCGATGGGGGTCAGAAGGTTAATGGCCACAGTCTTCACTATTTTAATCCCCACATGAGTTTATGAAGCTGTATAAAAATCATCAAATAGTAAGCAGAATGAATATGAAAACACGTCCCGGGTCTAAAGGGATGCTGTAGCAGGCAAGGAACCAATGTGTCTCGACGCCATGCATGTCTGAGTCCTTCCAAGATACTATTACAGTCTCGGCCATGGGGAGTGACTGAAGGTTGCATTATCGTACCTTGACAACCTTCCAGAATGTCTTGCATGTGGTGCTCTTCAGGGATAAGTACCACTATTAACCCCTTCAGTATTGGGGCGCATTTTCACCTTGAGTTATGGGTATGATTAGACCATTTTATTGACGTTAGGAAGGGTCTATGGAGGTTAGAAAATTAATGGCCACAGTCTTCACTCTTTTAATACCCCCCACATAAGTTTCTGAAGCTGTATAAAGCCACTAAATAGTAACCAGAATGAATATGAAAATGCGTCATTGTACTGAAAGTGTTAATAAAACACTGCAAACGTCTATTATAATATTCAAAACACAGAAATTGAGTATATTGAATGATGTTTGTCATTACTGCCTGCATATATTATTGATAGTGATAGCTGTTCTTAAAGAGTACCTCCCGAATGCACGGGTTCAGACATAGTGTTAGCGACAGTTTGCAGGAATACGGTGACGCAACGTTCAAATCCTCTGACCATGACTTTAGTAGTATCTCGACAACGTACCAAGGCGAAGGCACGTTGTTTTATGGTAGGCTAAGCTATCTAAAGTTAGGTTAAGTTGTTTCATTATATTATTTTAAACAAGAGTTGAACCAGTACTCTCAATCATTCATACTTTTCTCAGGTAAATTCTAGAACTCCCTGCCTACTTATGTATTTCTAACTTCCCATGACTTGACTTCATTTAAGAGGGAGGTTTCAAGACATTTATCCTTTCATATCGGCTAACTCTTTCGAATCTGTAAGGGGACTGGCAAGTAAGTGGGCCTTCTTTTTAATTTTTATGTTGCCCTCGGCCAGTTTCTCCTCTTTACATTAAAAAAAAGTTGATACGTTGGTTATATTATGCGAGGTGGTTAGGTTAGGTTAGGTAAGGATGAATAGTGTTGCTTTGTATTACTTGGCTATCGTATGTTATTATGTTAGGCTGGTACGTTAAATTAGATTAAGTTAGGTTCTATAAGGCTAAATTTTATTGCGGTAAGTGATTTTGCTACGATACGCTTGACTTTTTCATCGTTGCAAAGCTAGGTTGTATAAGGTAGTGAAGGCAGACTGTCATGTTAGATTGTGCTAGTTTGTATTAAGTTTCATTAGGTTAAGATCACATATGAACCTCCTACAGAGAGCCTGGCGGAGCTACATTGCCTGCACGGGTGTCTTGGCTGATGAACTCTAGAACTCCCCTCCTGGTTCTGTATTTCCGATTTCCTCTGATTTAACTTCATTTAAGAGGGAGGTTTCAGAATATTCATCCTTTTTTTGGTGGCTAACTCTCTCAAAGCTGCAAGGTGATTGGAAACTAAGTGGGATTTTTTTTTCGTATTATATTGCCCTTGGTCAGCTTTCCCCTCTGATGTCACGGGCGCGTTCAAGTCGCAGCCTGCAACAAGATATGAACGGAAGCCACACTCCCTTTCTCTATGCCTGGATAGGGACGGGAAGAGATGGTGGTACTGTGTTGAGGTTCATATTTAATTCCTTTGGCACCAGGACGCGTTTCTATATTCATTCTGCTTACTATTTAGTGATTTTATACAGCTTCAGAAACTTATGTTGGGGATTAAAATAGGGAAGACTCTAGCCATTAATCTTCTAACCACCATAGACCCTTACTAATGTCAATAAAATCGTCTACTTGTACACAAAACTCATGGTAAAAATATGTCTCAGTACTGAAGAGGCTAAGGCGGAGATGATCATTATAACCTTAAGATGGGAGTGACATGTAGTGGTTCGTTCTTTTTTCTCTTTTGCTTTCCATTCTGCTTCTTGCTGGAGGTGTTTTGGTCCTTCCTTTGTGTTTTTTGGGTTCCGTATTTGCTAAGTGTGTTAATTTTCCTTATGTTTTATTCTTGTTTCTTACTGATGATTGTTTTGGTTGTTTTGTGTTCTTTTGTCTTCCGTACCGATAAAAAAGGAAAGTTCTATATTTTGCTTCTGATTTCCCAGCCTTTTCTTCGCAGTCCATTGTATCCCGTACAAAAGTTAGATTATAAAAAGCAAGCATCTGTCACAAACAACCTCTTGGCCGTCAACGAGTTTGTTCTATATTGTGATTTTCTGTGGCTTATGTCCTGAAATGGTTTATTTTGTCATCAGGAATGATTTTAAAGGGCACAGTAGTTTGTCACGATCTCATAGATGTATTCCGTTACTTTAATGATACGTAATCCTTGTTAGATTATCAACTGAATATCCTTGAAAATCCTTTCATTAAAGTCTCGTAATCTGTAATTAGAATAAT